>NC_072736.1:102289144-102410720 GCF_026930045.1 Uloborus diversus
TATTTTGGACTCTCGAGTCTCAACCATGGTCGTGCTGGTAGAGCTGAGTTAATAAAGAATAAATCTGATCGAAGAGGACAATACTGAATTCGTATTGCCAAAAAGGTCAAAAACCTTTAGCTTTTTCCATGCAGAAAACCACACCTTTCTCAACTCCCCCACTGCCCTCCAAGAGTGCATCTTCGTTGAATCGTGAAATTGTTATCTTAATGCATGTACCTGTCCACATCCAAAGAAAAGCAATGGCGGCTGAAATCGAATCTGGAGCAGAAGGTCCCAAATTATTGATAAATACTTTCACAGGAATAAACTGCGAACGAGCACCGTAACGCTTCAAGTATCAAGCTATAAATCTCCAAGAAGACATTGAAAAGATTATTTTTGCCGATGGATAGAAATGAAAAACTATTACAGCCTTCGGGCCGCGAAAAAAATCATTGCTATGATATTTTCCTAAAGCAATGTGAATTCAAGAAATCTCATCTGCATACATTAAGCTTCGTGTTTTCCCTTGATTAAGGATTTCAAGATTTTATGCCCAATATGATGTTTCCTTTTCGGCAAAATTTCTTTTGATTCAACAGTTATGTAGGTCTTTAGTAGATAAGGTTGTTGATATTTTTCCTTAAATGTTTTTTTTTTTTTTTTTTTTCATCTCTCGTCTGCTCCGCGATGAATTGAATCGAAAAAAAAAAAAAAACCAAAAACAAAGGTCATTAATAAAGGAACTGAAAATGCTTTTTCTCTTACAAAACTTCAAAATAACAGTGAGTTCCCCCAGAATTGAACGAGCCTACTTAACTGTGTACCAATTTTGATTTTCGAACATTAGCTGAATCTCTCCCTCGGTTGACTTGGACAGCAAATTATTTCATATCTCTTTCACAATTAAAACAATTTTCTGAAAGCGAAGTATATATCTTTTTTCAAAAAGAAAGCAAGTGTGTTGTTGAAATTTAAACAGTATAAAATTCATTTTTCGAATTCTTAGGCGTTATATTTCAGTAATTGAAACTAAACTTCACATTTGAGGCAGTGAGAAGCAAAAGCAAAGGGAAGTGGCAAAATTAAAAATTTGGAGATAACCAGTACACATGGTAGGTGAACCTCTCCTCTGCCTTGGGGCAAGAGATCGTACTAGTAGCCCTGGTAGTTGCTGCTATACAGCATGATTTAGAAAAAAAATTCAATGAAAGCCTACCTAGGAAAATATCTTTAAATGCGTTTTATTCAAAACTTGAAAATGTCTACTTACATCCCTTTGCTTCTCACTGCCTCATTTGTGAAAGAATTGAAACTGCGTGGAAATGAAATGATACTGATTGAAAAAAATTTAAGAGTAAATTACTTTTAGAACGTTTTGCCACCAGTGATGCTCAGCCCAATCTTTTTTTGGTCCCCCTACAATGCTGACATACCTATCGTCCCACCCTCCATTCCATTTTAGATAAGATAAGATAAGATTTATTAACAAAACACACATACATAACAGTAAGCAAAATAAAATAAAGTAAAGTTAAAACATACAAATTATAAAACATAAATTACAAACGTCATAACAAAATATTAAGAAAATCTTGATTATAGTTCAACATGAGTTAGTAGTAAATTCAACACTAAAGAGCGCCAAAGGCACTGTCCGCAGTGTTATTTAATTGGTTTAATATGGATTACAAACACAAATATGTATTAAACAGTAATATTTACATATTAATTTTACACAAGTAATAAATATTTCACACAGAACAATAATTCGACTGTTTGACTCCAAGAAAAAAAAACACAATAACTCGCATTGAAATATTTTATAGTATAAAAAATACAATTCAAAATCCCCCTTCCCCCCGGTTGGCAAGTCAGTATATTTTATCAGCTGAAAGTTAATTATTTATAGAATGTCGTTATTTTGTTATATTCATTGACCCCTTGTTTATATTTTTTGAAGTTCTTCTCATTCCTAACATCTTCCGTTAGTTCATTAAACAGCCGCGGTGCCAAGTAAAATAATTGCTTTTCAATAATCGTTTCATTTGGGTTTTATAACTTTATATTGTTTATGTGAAATTCGAGTATTATATTGTTTTTCATTAATTTCAAACCAGTTATTGTTGTTATGTAAAAAATACAATATTCTCTGTGCATATATTTCTCTGATATTATAGATTTTCTCTGACTCTTGTAAAATAGTATCGTTTTTATTAAGTTCTTGTTTATATTCATAAATTATTTTCAAAATTTTTGCATAAGTTCTATTTAATTGGTAAGATTTGTTTCATAATCACTTTCCCATGCACAAATACCATACGTAATTATTGAGTTTATCCAAGTATAAAATAAACATCTAAGAAACTTTTTTGCAACTTACAACTTTTTCCCAACTAACAACTTTTTCTTATAAAAGTCACAAGTTGGCCCTCGTAAGCGTCAATATTGTAAAAAACTTAAATTTCTAATTTTAGTTGAAGTAAATAAGAAGCTGACAGTTGAAATTTCAAAAAAAAAAAAAAATTGAATTTTGACATCTTGAATTCAAATTATGTTTCTCGCAATCACGAGTGTGTGTATGTAGGCGTGTGTGCTTGTGTTTGGGTATGTGTTTGTGTGTACGGGTTATGTGTATGTGTGTGTAGGCATGTGTGTTTGTGTCTGTGTGGGGGGAGGGGTATGTGTATGTGTGTGTAGGCATATGTGTTTGTGTCTGTGTGCAGGTATGAATGTGTGGGTAGTTGTGTGTATGTGTGTGTGTATGTGTGGGTGTCTGTATGTATGGGTGTGTATGTGTTTCTGTATGTGTGTGTAGGTGTATGTGTGTATGTGTTTGTGTGTGTGTGTGTAGTTGTGTATGTAGGGGGCGTGTGTGTAGGACATGGATGCAACCTGGAGACGGCTTTCGCTAGAGGTGCAGCATCGTGAGGAGCCCGTCGACGGTGATGGTGCGGCGGGTGGCGGTGGGGAAAATCAAAGGAACGTCAAAAATAGTCAAATGAGAACAATAAGCAATCGTGATTGCTCAAATAAAAAAAAAAAAAAATAGAAACTTAATTATTCATTTTTATCTTTTCAGTGTCTGGCTTATGCTTGTTCGATTTCAATTAGCGTCAGATTCAAGTACGCCTTTTTGAAGCAAATGTCATACTTTTCCCTTTCGACTCATTCAGCTCTTTTTTTACTTCCTTTTACAAGCAAGAAGTTCTGTCTAGAACTAAACGAGCCTACTTTCCCGTACACCCATACTACTTTCTAGTACCTGATCAATATTCTCAAAAATAGCTACAATCGCAAATTGTTTCAAACATACTTTTCCAATATTTTAAGCTAATTTCTAGGAATAAAATATTCCTCACTCATCTAAAAAAAACTAGATGCGTTAAAAAAAAAAAAAACGAACAAATAAAATAGCAGCACCTTTTAAACAAAGCAGCTAATACACTTTTTCCATTAAAAAAAAATCGTTAACAGCTTTCATAACGAAAAAATAATAATTAAAATTAATAAGCTCATTAAAATAAATACATCATGTCAAAAGAAAAAAAAATCGTTTCTTTTTCCCCTGTTGCCAAAAATAATTTTTTAAATCAATTAATGCACTTACCAAGATAATTAAAAACAATAAAATGTCAACTTGAAGAAATACTTTTCATTGTCAAAAAAAAAAAAAAAAAAAAAAAAAAAAAAAAATCGTCTGCGCATATCTTTATGTAGAAATATTCGGAACTCCAGCGCTCGAATACGCTACCTTGCGGTGATTTACAAAACTGCCGATGAAACTAAAACATTGGCACGTTTCGTTCCACTTGTGTCTGTTGACGTAAATACAGGCAGTTTGTTCTGAGTATTTATTAACGCAATCGATGAGTCTTAGTTTGCTTTCAGCTACAGAAATTAATTCGTCCCTTACCAGGAAACATCACGATCAAGGAAATTCAAAAAAATTCCAAATTGGTGGCATTCGAAAGAGCATTGGAAAACATGTTTATGGCACTGAAACTACGTGCCCTCGTGACCACGTTATCGAAATATGATGTGTTAAAAATTGCCGAAACTTTTAGTAAAGTCGCCAAATTTAGCGAGTTTTGTTCAGAAATGGAAGGTACGGCGCGAATTCAACATCTGCATCTGACAAGACATTTCACTTCCATATTTGGTCACCACCAAAGCGCGTGAGAAATATCGCATTAATTCTTTACTCGGGGTGACTACCATGGCGCGGGGTGTCGTGGCACAGACTGCGGCATTGAAATTTTTAGGGGTTTGTGTTTCGGGATATTAACGTGCAACTGTATAGGGGAAAACGCCACAGCCCGAAATATTTGTTTTATTTTATTGTAAAAACAATGGAATTTTTTATTATTCTTAAGACTGTCTGTTAAAAAACTGATGTTTAAAACTTTTATGCTTCTGCGGGTGAAATATTTCCACTGAAAGAGTTTATTCGATGATGAAACTGTTTCGAAAAAAATATGATAACCGTAGAGAAACGGTAAACACACTTTAAAGTCTTTTTTTTTTTTTTTTTTTTTGTAAAGTCGTAAATTTGAAGTCTTCAACAGTATCTAAATACGAAGAAAACGACATTTTTAAAGATTTCAAACCATGTTCTCAAATTAAAAAAAAAAAAACGATTTCTGTCAGTTATTTCCAGTGTGTTTTTCGTTATGTGTATCGTTTTCAAGTTATGTGTAAACCCTCTAACAAGTCAAATAAAAAAAAAAAAAAACTGTATTAATTTTTATTTTGCTCGTATTTGAATTCCCTTTTAACGTGAAACATAATTGGTAAAAGTGACTTCAGTATTTTTAAAAATGACTAAATAACATTCAATATGATGTGCATTTACGTTATAGCGACTTTCAGTTGCAGTGACAGACTTTTTCGAACTACAGGGGTTATTGTAATGAACGTCGACTATAAAATTTTTGATAAGAATCTGTTATGAAGTAATTTCCGACATCGTTAGTTTTGCTGTGCAAATTTTTGACATTTACTATCCGTTGTTTTCTTTTTTTTAATTATTATTTTTTTCGATTTTAAATTAAAAATTAAACATTTTCGCTAGCAGTGGTCAGACAATAAAACTTCATGAATGATAATAACTTTTGAAAAAATAAATAAGAGCTGGGATACTACAATCCATGATCATGTTCTTTCAACATCAAAAACTATCCATTTTATTTTCAATATATAAGCTTAAATAAGCATGTTTTTTTTTTACTTATTCATATTAATTCTCGTACATAATTATTAATTACTTACAACACATTTCATTACAAGAGTACAAACTTTAATTAGTTAAGTAAAACACACTTGAAATGCACTTAAATTCTGAAATGCATTATTATCACGATTACAAAGTTAAATCCTACGTTCAATTTCGATATAAAGTTGTAGCTCCTCTGGATAGAGCTCTCTAGTTTCCATTTCACAGGCTTCATAGTTACTTTTTAATTTTACCCACACAAGTAAAGGGTTAATTCGAAACATCGTTTACGCGCTTTGCAGATGACCAGAAATGGAAATGAGTCTTGCTAGACGCAGGCGATGAAATCACGTGGTATTTTCCATTTCTTGCCAAGTCATTAAATTTGGCGAATTTTTGTAAGATTTCGACAGACTTTGACCCCCCCATATCTCAAAAACAAAAGGACGAGAGCACACAATATTTGGGTCAAATTTTTTTCTAAAGATACTCTTTCGAATGCGACCATTTTTAACTTTTTTCATGATTACTGAACTCGTGATGTTTCCTGGTTAGTAGTATTCTCGAGCTTCTCAAAATAATGTTAGTTTTCCTTATTTCCTTCTAAAATATGAGTTGATTGAAAATGGTGAAAGCGAAAACTGGATTAACAAACTTGGATAACGTTATACAAGGTAAAAAATTTTATTGTTTTGTATGAATTTGCAAGAATATGAGTTTTTTTTAATCTTAAATTAATTTAACTAACCATCTTTTACAGCAGCATTTAGTTGGAATGGACGGTATGCAAAATATTTTCTTGAATATATTATCGTAGAACAAAATGAAAAATGTTTCACCGAGAAAGAATTTACTTTATTCCTTTTATTCTCAGCTAAAAGGTTTCGCCAAATTTGTTTAGGGTTATAGTTTTAGTATTGTGCGAGCAAAGTAGCCTTGGCGAGATTTCGCGTTTTTAGTTAAACCATTTTTAATTTTTATCATGAGTGGAATAAAATGGTAGTACGATTACAGAATTCGATAAGTAAAAAGAAATAATGGTCAATCAACTGAAAAGAAAACTACCACCATATATCCGTAAGAATTCTGTAGATGATTTGCATAACTTGACATAATTAAATCGTAACTCAGAAATTAGAAAAATCGAAACAGAAAAATTTTAAATTAACCGATTCGGGAATTCGAGAGAAATAACTCAGCAACAAATGCAAAACAATAAGCGCTAGCCAAGCAAGGCAAAGAAGTATCATCTTCTTTCGATAATAATTTGTAATGTCATATTGAATTTTCTAGCATTAATTGTTGTTCTTGTCAGGTCACAATTATTATTTAGTTTTATCAAGAATTGATAAATATCGAATTCAACATCGTGGAAATAGCTGCTTAGAACTACGAACTACGTAGTTTGCATTAATCTTTGACGTTTTAGTAATGCTTCTTGAATTCTCATTTCTTTCTACGTGGGCCAGAATATCCACAAGACTTTGAAAATTAATTTAAAAAGAATAAAGCGAAAAATATCATACATACGAACAAAAATCACAACACTTTTAGCATTTTCTTCGTTACCACATTCGTTTGTTTTAGTTTTTAAGTCAGCCATTAGACAGTGACTGCAGTGCCCCCTATAGTTCGTTGGAGTTGCGAATAAATGACTTCGAGTTTATTCACCGAAAACTGAATACCTAAATTAAAACTTTAGCGTTAAAATAAAAACAAATCATATCAACAATAATTATTTCACAGTTAAAACCATAGCTGCGGAGTCGGAATCGGAGTCAATCTCATTTTGGGATGAAGGAGTCGGAGACGAATATCCAAGAATCGGAGTCAGTCATTTGTCCTCCGTGTATAAATTTTTGCCAAAGCTACGAAGTCAGAGCGAAGTCGGGGAGTCGGAGTCCGATTAGTTGTCGGGCACAGGAGTAGGATTCGGAGTCAGGTGCCCCTAAATTCTCGGAGTAGGAGTCTGGAGTTTGGCGTCAAGAGCTATTTCCAACAAAATTTGTTTGAAAAAAATCCGCCTTCAAGTACGGAATCTACATTGACTTTCATTTTCCCCATAGGCGCTAATGTTAAGGGATTTGAACTACTCAAAATTGAACGGAAAATTGTTCAAATCAAAAAGATAATTTATATACAAGTTTTTCATCATTTTCCTACAAAGTTTGTTTGAAGCAAATTTGCCTCACAGTTCGGAATTGCCTTGAATTTCCCCGTAGGCGCTAACGTTAAGTTTTTTTGAACTGTTCAAAGTTGAACAAAAAATAGTTCAAATCAAAAAATGAAATATGGGAATGAGTGTCCTCGCTGAGATCTTTCGAACAAAAAAAAGTTTGTTCAAATCGGACTATTCATTCAAAAGTTATTAGGAGGGGACAGACAGACAGACCGACAGACATTTTTTCTCAATACACTACTTTCCAATTTTTAATTTTCCGATATTTATTTAATTATTTTTTTTATTTTTGACCTTTTTTTGTTTTTCGCAATATTTTTAAGATGCATTAAGCCTTCTTTCATGCTTTTTTCTTCTTCTTCTTCTTTTTTTTTTTTTTTGACTTTTACTGGGAAAGTAGGCTAGAAAGGAAGTATTGTATTCGCAAAAAAAAAAAAAAAAAATCACTCAAAAATCGACCTTAATTTCCGTTTTGCTCACCCTCGAATGAATGTTGAGTTTTTTTTTCGACCCTACCACACGTGCATATGTACCTAAGAACGTATAGACGCCCGAAATATCCATTTTGACGATTAACGAGTTAATTACAACGAGTTTTCTCGTGACGCCTGTATGTACGTATGTGTGTATGTTACATAACTCAAGAATGGTATTTCCTAGAAAGTTGAAATTTGGTACGTAGGCTCCTAGTGGAGTCTAGTTGTGCACCTCCTTTTTTGGTTGCATTCGGGTGTTTCTAAAGGGGTCTTTTGCACCTTTTTGGGGGGAAATCAATGTTAATTTCGTTGCAAACTTAAATGGTGTTATAATTTGGCAGACACTTGGCGATATATCGCAAGTAGTTTGGTCGCCAAACTTTGTCGGCAACTTGGCGACAAATTTGGCGATTTTTTTTTTAAAACTTTGGTTTCAGTTTAGCCATTGTTGGTGATATTTAGAGAGTCAACTATTGAATCACATTAAAATTGCCAATAATGGGGAAATAACATTAAATTGTGTAAAAGAAAGTCATGTGATGCACGCATCAGCTCGTTGAGCTAAATATATGGTTACGAGATGAAGAGTAGTTCCAAAACGTCACCCTGGCTAACTTGTTGCTGCACTGCTGGAAAATGCTGGAAAACGATTTTTTCTCCATAATCATTTTAGATCTAGAGCGTCCGTCTATCACTTACAGGGATGGCTCTAGCAAAAATGCGACTCCCGGACAAAAATGCGAAGTGCCACCCCCTCCTCAAGATAAAAAAAAATATTGAAAGGCACAAATTTTCTATAAATACCAACCAATAAATATCAAACAGATAATTCGAGTTTTTTTACTCGAATGATGTGTTTGCATGACTTACAATGCATGACTTACAATGACATTTGTTGCATGACTTACAATGCAACAAAATATTACATATTTATTAAAGCTATATAAATCAAACTACAAAAGAAGAAAAAAGAGAGAGAGAGAGAGAGAAATTCAAAACAATTGCCACAATAACGTGTTTGGTAGTAATTATCACAAAATATTATCAGCTCAATGTATTTAAAAAAAAAAGTTGAATGCGGTTTACATTTTTTATGTACAATAAAATACACATAAGCAAACGCATATAGTAATTTAAAAATACGCTAAGGCATAACAATGAGCTGCAATTTCCCAGTACATGCAGGGTATCTGCTACGTTTCGAGTTTTAAAATCCATGACTTTCCCTGACTTCTGCTCGTAATTTTCCATGACTTACGGGAAGCAATTTTTCCAGAAAAAAAAAACATTATTTTTCACAAGAATATCTAAATTGGTGTTTTGTGAAAATTAAATTGCAACTATCTGATCTGTGAAGTAAGACGATTCAAATTAAAGTGAAATGTAACTAGCTTAACTACTATTAAAACTGACCAGAAAATTACCCTTCAAGATATGGCGGGTGAAAATTGCTTCTGCAATTGCCTGTTTGATGATATTTTGACTGTTCAAATTTTAAACCTAACTCCAGTGGATGAACCTTAAACTTCAGTAGATAGCGTTCATTGGTGACCACTTTTCCGCTTCTTCACTCTTCTAAAATGACGGTTTTACGGGTAAAACAGTTAAGTGACCGGATCCAGTTCAGCCTTGTCACAACAAAGCCTTTCTTTGCATGGCAAATATTACCAAAAAATATTATCATATTATCATGCCGTGGCGCGAGTTTCATTGTTGATGACGCCAGCGTTACTCGATCATTCACTATTATATATATATATATATATATATATATATATATATATATATATATATATATATGTATATATATGCAAAGATAGCTAAAATTAAAAATTTTAAACCCCCCGACTGAGTTGCAAATGTAGAATCAAGAGGGAAAATTGAAAATCCTTTTAAAAGCCTCATACTATTAAAAGTCAATTAAAAGTATGTCATTCGTTAACAAATAGAAACTGGCAACAGATAAAAATTTTAAATCATTGCATCTAATTTCCTTGACCAACAATGAATTCGGTTGCCAAACGCGTGAATAAAGACTTTGCCGTATTTAAAATCTGCTTTAAAAAACGTTGTAATTCGAATTCTACATAACATGGAAGTTCCAAACACATTCTATAAGACGCAGAAAAAAATACTCTTTATTTCGGTACTAAATTTTTAAAAATGTTTTCACTGCAAAATTCGCAAAAAAAAAAAAAAAAAAAAAAAAACACCTTTTAGAGGTTTTTAATTATATCTTCGTTAATTAATGTCATACGAAGATGCAACCTAGCTAAGAATATATACTCTCGACCAACTCTTCTTTCGAACAATTTTTTTCTCTTCAAAATCGGTCTATCCGTTTAGGTGCTAGAATGCCACAGACAGATACACACATACACCTCAAACATATAAGCCCCCTTCCATTGTGTGTCGGGGGTTAAAAACATTTCATGCAAAATTGATTAGTGGTTCACATGAAATAATCAGAGTTTTAACTTAATTATTTTGCTACTACCAAGGACATACATTTATAAATCTACAATCTTTGAAAATATTTTTTGGATTCCAATAAATTTTACAAATTTTTTATATAGATAAGAATTTACATGTAAACAAATTTATTATCTTTTCCCTAAAAATCTGATATGATACACAATAATTTTTATATCACTAAAAATGAAAAAAAAAAAAAAAAAAAACTTTTACTTGCAAAATCATCTTTCAAGATAAAAGAAGCTTCAAACATACAGCAATAATGATGCAAAACTACTGGTAATAACGAAATATTTAAGATTGATCTTTATTTCTTTTGAATTTTTTTAAAGAAATATTTTATTTTATAAACAAATAATGAATCTAAAACTTATTCTTTTTTAAAGCTAGTAGTTTTCTTAAAAAATTGTAGACTAGCAATAATTTAGTGCTTATAAAATTAAATTTACAATGACCAAAAAATAAAATATTAAATTTAAGTACTTAATAATTAACTTACCAGACATTACAAGAGATATTGCCACCAAAGTTTTAGGATAAGCTACAAATAGTGAAACAAATTCCGAATTTGTGTGACTTGCAACATTTTCCAAAATCTTCATTAACTTAAAGACACTGCTGAAAATTAATGATAATTTTCATAAGTCTCTTCAATCAACATGGATGCAAATGACTAAAAATTTTCGTGTCGAATGATAGCAGCAAAATTAAAAGTCTACAAGTCCTCAACTACGCAATTAGACATGTAAGGATGGTTAAAAATAATGCGAAACACATAATTATAAATGTCAAAACGGTAGAATAACATAAAAAGTAAAACGAGCGAGTATTACAGAATCGTATTTGGAAATGTGTTAAAAATCGGGTCTGACGTGTAAAAATGTAAGAAACGGCTAAGATGCGTAAATTTGCACCTAATCTGTAGAATTCGATAAATATGCATGCTCTGCAGTTCAAAATCTATGACCAGTTGTCAGTTACATGATTTTTGAGCATTTTTTTTTTTCTGAAAATCATGATTTTCAAGTTACGCGGACACTACATACTGGAAAACTTTATTTCAGGAAAAGTTTTCAGTTGTTTGAATGTACACTAAAATGTGTTCCGAAATGTTACTTTAAAAAGAAAATGTTCCGAAATGGGCTCCGAGTGTGTTCCGCTTAGGATATTTGTCAAATTTCAACTTTGAGAACAGATGTTGTTGTTGTTGTTGCTTGTCCCACTTGGCAGACAGAAACATCATACCAAGTCCATGAAGCCGTGCGAACAAAGTCCCTCCAAAACAGCAGAAGAGTCGGTATGCAACTGATTCAGGTCACAGCCGATGCAAGAAAAAATATGGGCGGGAGCAGCCTGAGTCAAATTGCATTTTGGGCACAAGGGGAAAACCTTAATACCAGCCACATGTCGCTGTGCTCGAGTGTGTCCACTTCTCAGTCGGGCTAGGACGGTTTGATGTTCTCTACTACTTGCCCGAAGCAAAGCAGCACCAGGGCGGGATGCTTTGTACCATTCATGAATAGGGAGCTGTCTCCAAGAGGAACTGATGCTTTGCTTAACCCGGGTTGCAATTTCTGAAAAAGAAAGGCATCCGTTATGAGGAGAAATCTCTCGGCTCCCCTGACGAGCCAGCCCATCAGCAATCTCATTTCCAAATACATCCACATGTGACGGTATCCATTGAAAAGTAATGGTGAGACGTTTACTCAAGTGTTTTAGGTGTTGGATTATGTTCAGAGTCGTTTTGTCACCTTGTTTCCACCATTCAGACAGATGCTGAATAGAGCTTCGGCTATCACTCAAGATCCAAATATCAGTATTAACACTCTCTGTGACGCAATAATTCAGAGCCTCCTCAATAGCTAGAAGTTCGGCCCGGAAGACGGAGCAAAAATCGGGGTTTTTAATACAAATCTTAATGCCGTTTCCTTCTCTGATATAAACACCGCTACCGGAGATAGCGCCGTCGCCCCTGCTACCGTCAGTATATATTTGCAATGCATCACATGGGATTTGGTGAATAACCTCCAAAGCAAGTTGTCTAAGATACTCCGGGTGTTGAGAGCTCTTGTTGGTGTGCGAGCACAAGTGAGGTTTGAAGAAAACTCGTTCATATAATGATGGAGCAGCATCCAGACCACAAGTCAGTGAAACATATTCAACTTCGTTAAAAAGGAAACCCTCGCTTTCAGCAAAGCTAAGTGGACTCTGTCTCTTAAGAGTGTCCCATTTTATGAAAAAAACTTCATTTACCCAATAGATGGCGCAAAATGTTGCACCCTGGTTGTGACGAAAGCATCATGCTCGTTGTACGTTTTAGCCGCAAACTAGTTTTACAACTGACAGGATTTACGCGACATCCAGAAAAGGGGACAAACCGGAATTTGTGTATAGGAGATATTGTTCTTCAGAGGAGTCAGTGAGGAATGTCTTTCATTGTTCGAAACACACCCCTCAAGTGCCTTCAGGCATTGACAGCGCGAAGGAATCGGAAAAGCAAACAAAACCGCTGCAGAGAAATGAGATGAGAGCATTTTTGCTTCGATTTGAAGTTTAGATCAGAAATGATTTCGTTATACCAAGGGTTCATCTTTTTAACCGCGGAAACTTCGGTAAATTTATCGCAACATATTTTAGAAATGTCTTCTTTTTGGCTATTAAATCTACTAATAAAAGTTGTCAATCTAATGTAGTTTTTTTTTTTTTTAAATATTAATCTTTAGAAGCTTTGTTTCCTTCATGCTGCATTTATAGAAATTGCTAAATAGTAATAGAAAAGACTGGAAAGTTTGTTAAATCAGACTTGGACAGTTTAAAAGAAAATTGTCTTTGAAAGGTCACATTTTTTTAATCTTTACGAGGAATTTTACCTTTTGTTCATGACAAAGGTCCACAAAAATTACCATGGAATTACAGAGAAAACTTGGTGGTACGAATCTTTTAAAATTTTGAAGAAGAAAACATAGTTTTTTTACGGCATTTAACAGGGCCCAGTCGTGCAAAGAGGGGGAGGAACAGCTCCCCCCCCCCGAGATCGATCTTAGTTTTCGCCTAACTTGGAAATAGTCGGGGGGCTACGGGGGAAGAAACTGCAAATTGTGATAAAATTATGAAACTCGGCATGCTTGTAGACATTGTATAAACAAAAATTTTACAAAGGGGAGGCATTCCAAAATCCCCCCCCCCCTGGCGGCCATTTTTGGTCCAGAACCAAAAACGGCGATTCTTTTTAAATTTTCGGTATTATAATTTTTTTAATCATTGGTTGTGTCATTCCATGGATGTTTATTACATTTTTTATTATTTAAAACTCCAAAAAAATCTAATTTCAGAAATAACTTCACAAAAAATAGTTTTTTAAAAATAAAATCAATATTTTTAAATTATGAGTTCTCTGAAGTGAATTTTTCCCCCATAACAGAATTACAGGTTTCTGAATTTGAAGATACATTACATTTGTGTTATATCAAAGTAGGATTCCAGTTATCCAAACTCTAATTGCCCGAACTGTCCAATTATCCGGTCATGATGCCCCTCGTTTTAAATGACTGAGCACGCATAATTGAAACTATTTGAGAAGGGTATAATAGAATAAGGACTTGAAGAAAAAAGTGAGAAAAAAAATTAATTTTCAGACAACATAATTCTAATAGAAAGAAATTTAAAGTTAATTTTAAATTTCTGTTTATTATTATTATCACTATTGTTGCTGTTTTTAATTCTCCGTCACCCAATTGATCATCAGTAAGCTTTTTCTCATTTTATAATTAAAAAAAAAAAACATATATATACATAAACAAATTCAAGTTTTGGAGCACCGTATCAAAGCTGGTGCTTTTAAAATTAAAGTTTATTAAATCATAGATTTCAACTAACTTGAGTATCTTTACTGAAACTTTGAAGGAGTTGATTTTGTGTGTGTGTTATATACAAATATACGTGTACTCGTGTACAATATACGAATTTTGTATTAACTTATCCAATTATTTAAGACATTTTTAAACACCCTTTAAACTGTTCCAGACCATTTCTTAACAATATATTACCGTTTCTTGCATAAACAGCTGAATTTTTACCGTATTTTTAAAAAAAACAGCAGTATTCAAACGATGCACAATACCAATTATCAATGGGAGAGAGAGACATGAAAAAAAAAAAAAAACAGTACGGTACATATACAGTATGCAGTAATAATAAAGCACTACACTGTAATAGTACTATACAGTATTGCTGTGCTATCTTCGATCAGTGGCGGATTTACATTCTTTTCAAGGGGGTGGCGGTTGAAAAACGTGAAAGCCATATTCCTCCCCTCAACCCACTATGTAGGGGGGAGGGAATCAATTGCCCCCTTTTAGCCTGTATTTTAAATTTTAATCACCCCCTATCGCCCCTCACAAACTTATCGCCCTTCCTTTTGGGGGCTATCACCCCCAGGGTTAGAAACCACTGTTCTAAATCATAGCAAAATGTATCATCATACCAGTATAGTGTAGTCCATGGAAGAAAAAGGTTGGAAGATACATATAGAAATATAAAAATTATTAATGTTCAAAAAAGAGGGGAGAGGCGAGCTTCGGTTTCAAATTAAAAAGTGGGTAATGCTGTCCATCTTCGACTACACTGTCTCAACTTAATTTAAAGCAAATTTGTGGAATGTACTTGATTGAAATTAATAGCGAAAGCTAGTAAATCCTTTAATTCTATATTATTGGTTTTCGAAAATGACAGTTACGGAGGGGGCGGTCGTCTCCACCACCCCCCTGGTAAATCCGCCACTGCCTTCGAACCATTTTTTAGAGTTTCAAGCGTTCAAGAATTCGTTATCTTGTCACAAATTTTCACTTTTTCCTTCTATCTTCACAAACATAGCATGAAACAGCGTGCTTTGGTGCAGAATATTTCATCACCTTTCATATTTAGAATTTAAAATATTAAAAGAAAATTGTGGAGTTGTTATTTATACACACTAACAAAGCGATGTTTTGACTAGCGCTGGGTGGGAACTAGAGCAGTTAGTGATGCTAAAAGGATGAAAGTATATTCACGAAACTAATATTTAGTAGTAAATAGCGAAGCCGTCATTTTGCGCCACGATTCCTTTATAAAAGTTTTCGTGTTGTGGGTGAGAAATTAGCGTTAGCTCTAACATTCGTTACTCGAGAAAAACTCGCGTTATAGGCATTTGGCGTAAGTTGAATCGCTTTGGAGCGGAAGCCGACTGTATATGAGAGATATAAATGTTCAATTTTGAGTGGGGAAAATGTAAATTTATCATACATTTCCCGACAGTATATTTTTGAGTATTATATTTTAAAGTTGATTGTATTCAAAACGTTGATCAGAATAAAACATGCGTCTTGTTTTGCCACAATGACTTGAGCAGAAAACGGACAACCAAGTTAGAAAAGTTACTTATTGGATTTAGTTCAAGCACTTCTCTGCTTCCCAAACGTGATGAAATTTTAACTAAATACTGTTTTTTTTTTCCTTTTGTTTTAGCAAGATTAGTGAACTCCCCCCCCCCCCCCCCTTCGATGATGAGTAGTCATTTGATTGTCATCATTTTTATTTGGAGGAGAATGGAATATATACTATGACTACGAGCATTCTTCGGAAGGGCTAGAGAGGTGAAAACCAGGAAAATATGTAGCAAAAAGGGAGATCCAATGGGGTATTCCCCCAAAAATATTTTAAAAATCAATAAAACGATCTATCCTTCCTGGATTTCGTTTCAAAGTTTATTTCAGGTCCGTCATTTGGGAAATCAGTGTGAGGAGGGGCCATTGGAACCTCCTGGATTTTAGAAATATTTTTTTAAAAAATAGTCTTTTTGTTCGTATTTTTTGTTTGTTCCTTTAAATATTAGGCAAATGTTTGGATAGGTAGCCTCTCCCCCGGAGTTTTTCCGGAATTGAAGTCTCCAAAACGTATTTTAATCAAGTTTTAGTGATTGGGGGGGGGGGGGAGAAATGATTGGGGGTAATATGAAGGAAACTTTGGAAATTTAAGTTTCAGAAATAGAATAGTAGATTATCTTAGATGGCAAGGCGAAACGATCGGAGACCCTCACCCGGAATTTTTTTTTAAATTTAAATCCTGAAAAGGAATGTTTGTACGGTCTTTAATCATGCAAAAGGAATAGAAGGCACTCCTGTGAAATTTTTCCGAAATTGAAAGCTTAAAAATCCATTTCTTTGCTATTTTTAGGGAATGGGATAGGGTTCTAGGAACTTCTCGAAATATTTCCAAAATTAAGTCCTGAAAACGCAATTACATGACATCTTTCAGGATGAGGGTTGGGGTTAAGAGACTGTCTCACAAAAAAATTCGATATTGAAGTTCCAAAAACGAACTATCAGACAATTTTAGATAATGTTATAGGGAGGTTTTTTTCGACTCTTTCGCGGCAATTTGTAGGGATGCAAGTCCGTAAACCAAAATGTAATAATGCTGAGGGATCATCAGGCTCTTTAAATTCGCCACTATGCTCAAGTATTGATGCTTCTCTAAAATGATTTTTTTCCTCTACATATTTTAGTTTTTACACTGTTTAATGATATGTTTTTGAATGTGTTCTCTTATAAGAAATTCTTCGCGACTCCCTTGGAAGTCACAACATGCTGGTTGGGAACCGCTGATCTGGAGCATTAGTAATTAACCAAGCTAGTCAATTAATGGTTAAAATATTTTTTTTCTCAATAAAAGTTGTACTATACACATTCATATCTTTAACATAAAAATGTTTGTAATTACTTTTGTATAAAGAAAAAAGCTTTAAAACTAGCATTTAACTATGTCATTACTACAGGTAGATCGTGTTTGTCAATTACTGGCGTTGAAGGCATTTTAGATCAATGCATGTAATCGACCAACCTTCAGTAACAAACAGCATAAATGGATAGTTATTAAATGCATTTTTTTTCCTTCACTGAGAATAAGCATTGATCAGCATATCTCAGTAAATGAACCTGTAAAATTAAATTTAACCTAGAAAAAGGTGATTCAACATTTTATCTGATAACAATTTGCACCAGTAAGAAAAGTGACTTCCTTGAAAACTTCTAGATGTCTCTGTAAGTATATCGTACGTAACCTTCATAATGGTCAAATCAAAACCTTTGTTACAAGTTAGTTCAACTTACTGGCTGATGGTCAGTAACTCGCGGATCACACTATAATACTTCCAGTGCAATTTAAATTAACGCTTATCAATATAATGTTTACTTAATCTGTTACTTTTCCAAGTCTAAAACTTTAAAGTATAAAATTGAGATGAAGATTTACTTAATCCATTTGCACAAATTTGACATTTTTATGCTTGTATTTGCAATTTATTCCCAGAATTTTAAGCTTTGTCTTAAAATTTTGATACATTCAAATATAAAAACCATTAAACGTTACATAATATATGAAGTACCTACTTTCTAAAAAAGTTTCGTGTCTACAAGGTAATGATTTGAGCCTATTACGCGTACGCACACAATATGTAAAAATCTTTACTTTTCAAGTTCAATTTTTTTTTTTTTTGAAAGTTCATATATTATCATACATAATACTTTGCTCTTTGTTATAAAGGGCAAATATATGCACAAAGATGTCACACCTGCGCAAATGGATTGAGCAAGGTTTTTTTATTAAATAAGAACTATTTTCAGATCATCTTTGTCCTTCGTTAACATTAGAAAATATTAATTACTTCTTGAAAAATAGTTAAAATCGTTGTTGAAATAAAATATCACGAAATTTTAATGATCTCTGTTGCGTCAATTTAGAAAGATATTCATTGCGGATTAGGAAAGATTCTGTGGCGAGCACTCGTAGGCCAATCCTCCACTTCTTGTTCACACCACCTGTTTCTAACAACACGGAAAATACACACGGGGATGTCCTCCCTCCCCCCTTTCTCTTTCCTCGACTACAATCACTGCCGCCTCAAGCATAAGCTACAAGCACTGACATCCGATACCACTGGCCATCACTTCAGGCACACGCATGGAAAGCCTCACTTTTTCGCAAAAATCTAGTTCATCTGCAAAACTCACTGATGGCGATATTTGTCCGGCGGGATCTCCACGCGATCACGAACAATTGGTTTTAGAGAAAAAAAAATCTAGACTGATTTATGAAGAATATGAAGGAATGAAACTTGTTACAGAAAGTTTATGGTCCATATGGAATCATTTATTAGCATAAAAATGAGAAAAAAGCCGAGCTATTAATAAAATAGACCTTAATTTCACGTATCCTTACTTATTCGAGTTTTTGACGCCATCTATTGGCACTTTAGGCAACTATAAGATTAGTGGACAGAATCGAGTAAGTTTCAGAACACGTGAGCATTGAAATTTTTTTTAATGATATTTACAAAATATTTCAATTGCAATGCGTCTACATTGTTTCTATGGTTCAGAGAAAAAAATCTCGAATCTCTGTGCTTAGATGATTTTTCATGAATGTGTTCAAGAGAAATATTTCATATTTGACAAAAAGTACTTTTTAATATCATTTTGTGATAAATGTAGGTAACTCAGCAGCAATTTACTTCATGTACGTTGTTTTTTACACATTCATCTGATACAGTAAAAAGTTTCATTGCTATCCGGCGATTAGATTTTTTTTGTCGCTGTTCCCAAAGAGTCAAGTTTAGCATGTTTTTCTACCGGAACAGCCTGGTCCTGTTCTGGTCACCATAACTAACAAGCTTAGCAAAGTATTTAGCCAGGAGATATCTGCTTCGGAGTCCTAGAGGTTGCAGGTCAGCCTCATACAGAACAATATCCCTAGGGCAACTATTTCGGAGGCCAGTGATAATTCTTGCAGCAGAGAGCTGAATCCTTTCCAGTTTTTCAAGGTTACTGACAGAGGCAGCCTGATGAACCTGAAACCCATATTCCAAAACGGGACGTATGAGCGCAGTATAAGAGTTTCGAAGTGTCTGAGCATCCGCTCCCCAGGTCCTGCCAGAGATATATTTCAAAATTTTCAGTCTCTGTTTGCCTCTCAGGACCAAGTTATTTATATGTGCATGACTGAGAATCTCCTGATCAAGGATATAACCCAAATATTTCGGTTGCTTTTCGCATTTCAGCCGTTTTCCCAGCAGAAAAACTTCAGGCTCATAATTGTAAAAATGTCTATTTGTGGTAAATATACTTGCAACAGACTTAGAAGGATTGAATGTAATTTTGTGCTCTATAGCAAACTTCTCGAGTTCAACGAGAGAAGAGTTGATGTCCTCTTGAGCAATAGTTAGACTTCCGCTGGTGCTCCAGATAATTATATCATCAGCATACAGTCCTATACATTTCTTAGTATTATCCCCAATCTCGATTCCGGTTATAAATAAGGAGAACAGGGTGGGACTGAGTACAGATCCTTGTGGTATGCCTTGACTTAGTCTGAATTTGCTTGAAATGATGAGAACAGATGTGGAATACATTTGTAAAGTTATCGCTTTCTTTCACACAATTCAAAAGAAAGCAATTTCAACTGCTTTCTTCAACTATCAGTCAGAGGCGTAGCAAGGCGTGGGCGAAGAGGACGACAGCCCAGGGCCTCGCGCCTTCCAGGGTCTCGCATCTCCCCAGTTCGTTCCGAATTTTTCTCAAATTGAAGTTTGTTTTGAGAAAATTTTTTATTTTTTCATTCCCGAATCAGTTAAAAAAGACAGATAAAACAAATTTTTCAAAAACACATTCATCCAAAAAAAAAAAAGAAAGAAAAACCGAGGGGCCTAGCTTTGAACTTTTCTAACGATCTGTTTCTTCCTTTTATATGAACTTAAGGCGCGCTCGGCTTCCTCAATTGCCGATCTTTCCCTTTGTATCTTGCACCTGTGGTCGAGAAGCAACCACGAGAAAGAAACTCCCCCCCACCCTTATCTTCCACTCTTTAGAACGTTTTAAACTGCATTTTTAGAGAAGGCAGAAAAATATTTATTGCCGACCGGTTTTAGGTGTTAAGATGGTTAGGTTCTAACTTGATGGATCAAATTGACTCCACCTGGCTTCCGGGGGTGTGAACTTGAGATCGGAAGATCTAGGAGGACTGTCTGCTCAAACACGTTTGTCCTGATCCCCTCATTTGCATTTGTATAAAATTATAACTTTGTTTCATTTAATTCTTTTCGAAGACCAGACCCGGACTGGCCAGGCCGGCTAGTCGGCGATCGCCGAGGGTCTTCGAGCTGGGGAGGGCCCCCAAACGAAGCGAAAAAAAAAAAAAATTTTGTAGCGAAAAATGATTTTACAGTTCTTTGATTTCTTTTGTACCTATATTTCGATCTGCTTCCTTATACTTTTTTGCCAAGGTCAGGACCTGATTACTGAATAGGCCAACTAGGCTGTGGCCTAGGGCTCCTGCTTTTTAGTGGCCCCAAAATGGCTAAAATTGTTTCAGCTAATGACTAAAAGTGTGAGGTTTGACTGCATGGGGGCTCCAAAAATTGTCTTTGCTTAGGACCCTCTCTTTATCTTATACAGGCCCTTGCCATCAGAATGCTTTAGATCATTTTTTTTTACTAGTTTGATACAAATAGTAACACTGGGCTCAATTAAAGCAAGGAGGGGCCAGGGGCAAACATTAATTTCAGGGGCCCCATACCCAGGGTTTCCATTTCTCTGAATTTGGCCCGTGAACTTGATGCTTCAGTGAACTTTTTTAATAATAGTTATAGGACTTTTCTGCTTTTTTGTTTTTGAGAGTTAGAAGAGGAGAGGATTACGCAGTATATTCTATTAATCCACATTAAATGAAAAAAAATATATAATTTTGTTTATCTGAAATTATGTATTAGACTTTAGATACTTATATACAATGCGTGTAGACGACTAAAGAAGTTTGAGGTGGACATTTTGTGTACAAAACTACTATTGTTATACATAAACATATGAATTTGAAAAAATAAACTATTTATTAAAAATACATAGTTACTAATTTGGTACGATTTAAGAGAACTAGAACATAAATTGTTTCATAATTGAATAATTGTTCAACTGAACATTTTTCATATCATAAATTTTACTAATTTATTCCAATTTTAATAATTTAATATTCTATCCAAAGAGATTTTCACTCAGACAAAATTATATTTTCAAGCAATGGTGATTTTTCGTGGACTATTGAGCAGTATTTTCCCTTCCATTTCAGAAAAAAAAAAATCTTATAAAAGCATTTTATTTCTTTATTTTTTAAATTTATAGTTGAGTGTGACCAGTGTTAGATTTCTTTAAGCCTAACAAGCTGTAGTTACATACGTCCGCTTTGTTGGGGCCCACAGTTCCCGAAAAATAGCGCTATTCTTCCAAAAAAAAAAAAAACATTTTCAAGTGCTTGAAAACTTTGAAAATTTGGGAAAATGTGGGTATAAACCTTCAATTTAAAAGTTTCTAACAAATGCAGGAAGGGAGCAGAACGTCCCAAATTCCGTTCCTTGCTACATTTTGTATCAAAAAAATAACAATCATGATTCTCACATTTCTGTAACATATTGTTTGAGATAAATTTTTGTGACTTGCATGTTTCATATCTTACTATTTATTTTATTTATTCCCGGCATCAGTATTTTGGAAGCTCTTTTATTATTGCCAGGGACGGGTTACCAAAATAGGAAGAATTTTTTTTAAATCTTTGTTTTAGCCAAAAACATTTTCTGGAGTTCGATCAGTTCAAAATCGGAAAAAATAAAATTTCGGCGACTCCTTTTTTCCCTTCTTTTTATTAGTGCTGCCAAACATGTTGTTTTCAATTAGCCGACAACCCTGGGGATATTCACTGGACAAAGAAGGTAAGAAGGGTATGTGCTTTTTGACTTCCGACTATTCAGCCACACATGGGAAAGATGATGCATATGAGGGAACCCGGAAAATGTTCAACCGCACACGATTTCAAAACTGTCCAGTCAGGGCCGTCGCCAGGTACATTCTGTTGGGGGGGGGGGGTGTTGAAACTGGTTTTGCCGACTGACTCCTGACAATTTGCCGACAGATAGATACGCGCACAAATATTATATATATATATATATATATATATATATATATATATATATATATATATATATATATATATATATATATATATATATATATATAATTCAGAGCCTCTGACCGGAATTTGTTACAAATTCATTTGTTGTGAAGGTCTGGAACACGCAATTGTAGACCAGCTTTAGTAATGCTAAATGCTAAGGAGATGCATTAATTTTGATAAAAGTCGAGATATATTGCTCACCTCTGGAAAATTTCCGGAATTGGCCTCCTAAAAATGTGACTTTAGGCTTTGTTGTACAATAAGAAAGACTCGCCGCGGGTTCCTTCCCATTATCTTTTTCGCTGGAGTCAATTGTGGACTTTATTATGGAAAGGATGTTTTTGGGAGTTCTTCCGTAAAAAATTCGAGAAACAAAGATTTTATGCAATCTTTGTTGACGCGAAGAAAAGGAAATGGGGGGTTCGGGGGCTCTCCCCCGAAAGTTTTTCGAAATTAAAGTTTTAAAAACGCAATTTTAGGTTATTTATCCAGACTGTGTGTGAGAGGGTAGGTTTTGACAGATTTCAAGTGGACAGTGGCAGATTAGCTGGAAAAGATGGGACTGGCATAAACAAATGGTAATGACCCTCGATTTTAAAAGACTCGATTGTTTATGAAGATTACGCGGAATTATAAGGAATTTTAGAGAACACATAATGAGGAAATTCGAAAAAAAAAACATATTTTATCTACACAAAATTTAAATTTAACCCATAAGCAAAGCATGTTTTTGGAAGAAACAAAAGCTCGCGGTAATCATCCGTTTAGGTATCTTTGAATATCTTGATTCTGATTGAACATTTCTATAGCGCACTAATAGGGATTTTAAGTATACAAATCAGGAGAATTATATTGTATGCGGAGAAATAGACTTAGTAATATGAGTCATATCATGATAGTAATGGAAAGTCAGAAATAGCGGGGTTCAGGAGGTTCTCCCCTTGAAAATTTTAGAAATTGTTGTTCTGAAAATGAAATTTTAGACAACCTTAGGGGGAGAGAAGGCTCGGGAAAATTTCGAAATTGAATACTTAAAAATGCGATTTTAAATTATCTTTGAAACCGTTAGAGGAAGGGATGGGGCTCAGGGGCGCTCAATGTGCAATTTTAGAAAATTAAATTTTCATAAATAGGCAATCATAGACCACTGTTTGTTCATATTAAGGAAAGGAGGTGAATGACATATTTTTAGTGTTGGGGGAAAGAGTGGGATACAGAGACACAACCCTGGAAATTTCTGAGATTGAAGTTTAAAAAACTTATTTTTACAGGATCTGGGTGACGTTCAGGGGCTGTTCCCCGTAGAACTTTAAGAGTTGAAATCTTAATAAAGAAATTTTGTAAGCAACTTTGATCGAGTTGGGACAGTGGCGTAGCTGGAGGGGGTTGGGGATACGGAGAGCCCCGAGATGCTTGGACGATTCCAGTCTGGAGCCCAATCGCGGATCCAGAGGAGTGTATAACTTATTTTGGAGACCTTTTTCGCTCTTCAATTTCGGAAAGCTTTCGGGGGCGAATCCCTGATCCCCGAGCATTTCCCTTCTGTCTACAAAAATGGGGTTTCCGAGTCTTTGAAAACTATTTTCGGTAAAACCTTCTCCTCCTCTCCCTCATCTAGCGTAGCGCCAAACATAGCTTTACAATGTTTTTGGTAGGGACACAG
Source organism: Uloborus diversus (assembly GCF_026930045.1). Taxonomy (NCBI): domain Eukaryota; kingdom Metazoa; phylum Arthropoda; class Arachnida; order Araneae; family Uloboridae; genus Uloborus; species Uloborus diversus. The sequence continues at coordinate 102,313,165 of NC_072736.1, forward strand.
CTCTTGGGCACATGATTCCTTCGACAAGGGCTCTCGGTGACCCCACTTTTAGGCCTTGAATTTCGAACAATTCCCTCCTCCCCTTACCGTCTCTACACATAACCTAAAACTGCACTTTTGAAACTTCAAAAATCTAAGATTTTCTGGAGACATCCTCCATGCCCTATATTTTTCCAAACATCATCAAAATTAGCCTCAAACTCGTTTTAGGATTTCAATTTTAAAAAATTCCAGTTGAGGGTCTCCAAACCACACGGTTTCCCAAACGTTACTATCAAAGATAGCCTGAAATTGCGCAAAATTTGGCCGAGATAAATTCTGAAACACTCGCTCTCACCTTATGTCTAAAAAGATAGTCTAAAATTGCGTTTTGAAAACTTCAATTTCGAAAACTTTCCGGGAGAAGCTCTTGACCCCCTAATATCAGCAAAGATAGTCTAAAACTGACTTCAATTTTACAAAAATACCAAAAGGATACTCTAAATCCTCTTTCCACATTACCAAATGTAGCTTAAAATTACGATTTTTACGTCAATTTCCCAAATAATCGCATTTTGCTATTTTTACAAGCCTCCTAGCATCTATGGAAGCCGTCGAAAGTACAATTTCGACATTTAAACGAATGAGGATCAATTTAAAGAGCAGTGTTGACGGTTAAGAGCGTCAAAATGGTCTAACTCTGTCTGGTGTCAGTACACAGTGAAATCAAAGTCATATTTATAAATAACTAAAAAAAGAAAAATAAGAGCTATTTCAATTTTTAATGTTTAAAAAAAATTTTTGAGCAAGTTTAAGTTTTGAATTATTAACATTATTGTAGGTGAAAACATTTCAGTATTTCTGTCTAATAGTTAAGTTTTAATCATATTACTCATGCATAGATTTTGAGGCTATTTATATCTTGATTCATACAAATAGGAGTGTATTGGTATTTTATATTATTAATAAATAATTAACAGCTATCAATAATTTGCATAATTTATGATGAAGCCTATTTAGCGATTCAATGAAAAATAATTAATGTGATAATCTCTTTGAGGTAAGAACCTGGGCCCCCTCCGAAACAGAATCTTGGCTACGCCACAGGATTTGAAAAAGGGGGCATCGGAATATTTCCCCAGAAATATTCGGAATTGTAGTTCTAAACATATAGTTTTAAACATCAAATGATCATTAGTGATGTTAGGAGAAGGTATGTATCAAGTGATTTCTCTAGAAAATTTTTGAAAATTGAAGTCTTAAAAAGATCGTAGGCCATCTTTGGTTAACGAGATTCAGAGACTCTCTCCCGACAACTTTCTGAAATCGAATATAAAAAAAACGAAGTTTCAGACGATCTTCGTTGATCTCATAGGGCCCTCCTGCAGTCATTTTTTAGAAACGTGACTTTAGGTTACATTTCAGTACCAGGAGGTAAAAGGAAATGGTTAGCTTCTGAGATCCACTCCGTCTCTCCCTCCTAACATGCTACGCCCCTAATTCATTATATTTATTAAAATAAAAAAAAGTGAGAAATCCTTCCCTACTTTATTTAAAAATTAGGAATCCTGAATGCCTGAATATTGATAACTTTTATTTAACTTTACATTTTTACCGTTAGAGCTACTGGTGTAACTTTTCATTACAAAATTTTAAATATTTTCCTCTATTTAAAGCATATTTTGGCGGTCCTTACTTTTCCCCATTTTACTCTGATTTTCGTGTTGATATCGTGGTTTGTAAAAAAGTAGAAATACAAAAGTATGGGTTGCCCCTAGGAAACTGTCTTGTTAGTTTATTTATCCATTTTTTTTTAAACTGAAGCTTGTCATATGGGATTCTATAACGCACTGACTACTTTTTTTCCCTTAATGGTTAAAAAAGTGTTTGAAACGTATTTCAGCTGCCTTTAGTTTGGTAATTTTAATGATGAACATTTTTGAGTGTTCCTAAGTAATATTTTAAGGATTGAATTTTGTTTTGAAATTTTACACCAAAAAAAAAAAAAAAAAAAAAAACACACACACACACACACACATTCATTTGTTTTCTTTTTATTTATTTATTTATTTATTTATTTATTTTTTAACACTGCGAATGTGTAACAGGCTAATAGACACCCATTTTTCCATCCCAGTCAGCATCTAATTTACAGCTTTTAGTTTTCAATTAATGGTAGATGTATAAAAAAATAAGCCCAAAATAAAGCTTTGAAAATATTACATTAAAATAATCATACCTTTTCTGTTGCATTTCAATAAGGTTTTTTTTCTTCTCAAATTAAGATCAAGTGCTTTCAGATTTTTTCTTATTTGCCACAAGAATTATTACTCGTTCACTTGCGGAGTAAGTTCAAAATTTCAACTAAATTTTTTGTGCAGTGCTGAATAAACAAAATAACTCTAGAATAGTCATCCAAGTCGTCTGCTCTACTCCCTGATGCGATTAGCGATTAGCAATAACCATTTTCTTTTTTCGGAGGAAAGTTCACTCAGCGGGGCTCCGGACAGACCGTCCAAAACTAAAAGTACTCAAGAACAGTTGATCCAGGATTACCCGTTTGCCTAGAAAAAGTGTAAATGGTGCTCAATGTGCACTCAGAAGTTTGTTTCAAAATCAAACACTTATAAGTACCAATGTGACTTTGTGTTGTAATATTTTAACTATCTTTCTCTCTACTTTTTAATTTGCTTTCGTTTCGCCCCCCCCCCATGTGTTTTTCCCACTTTGCTGTGGTTTTTATTGATGATACAATTTTATAAATGTGTAGACGGTCAGAAGCTAACATATTTATTAATCGAGTTGTATTTTTAAACTGAGAATTTCCGTGGGGTTCCATATACTGTACTAAATAATTATCTTTAAAATTATGTTTGAAACATGCATCTCGACTGCTCATCGTTAGGTAATCTTAATGTGTAATACAGATTCCCGAGTAATTTCTAAGTAATATATTAAGGTTTAGTTTTCTTTTTAGATTTTAAAGAATAAACACTCATTAGAATTTATGCTTTGCATTGCAAATTTGTGAGAATAGGGAAAATAACTGCATACACTTCCAAGTAACTATGCATACTTTTATCAAAGATATGGTGAATTCAGAATTAACTCCAAAAATAAAAATTGCCGATTGTAGCTGAAATTGCCGACTGACCCTGTGGCCTCAGCAAAAAAGTCCTCATTCGGCAAAATTTGTATGATGATTCGGCAAATTTTGAGGCATTATTGCATTTTTAAAATTCCTGATTTTCCCACCTTGCCTCATGTGTGTATTGCATACCCGTATTTTATCATTCGGCAAATTGAAAACTTCTCCCAAGTTGAGAATTCCCCAAAAATTGAAGTTCGATGTGTTCCTGGATCAGTGTCGGCAAAATCAAATTTTGTTCAAAGTAAATGTCGGTAAATTGAGAATACAGCGCAATTAGCAGTCAGCGAGTTGATTATGTCCTTTCAGATGAACAGTTGTCAGTGATCACATGATACACTGACACGAACATTTTTTTCTTCATCTGCTCACTATGCCGATTGCTTACTTTGCAACTGCTCATTTTGCCGACACAATAAGCATCGATTCCCTCAGAAAATTCATCTACAGTCGGCATTTTTGCTTTTTCAATTGATTCTAGATTAAAATATTTGAGTACAAAGTAACGTGTATCTTAACCATGGGTACATTTTCACATTTTAGTGAAGAAAGAAAAATCAAAAACATGTATATACTAGTATAGTTTGCATTGGCATGTGCTCATTATTTTCTCTTGCGCAAAGTACACTTGAAACTTTGAAATATGAAAATAATGCTAATTTTTTGTAAAAATTCAGTCAATAAAAGCTTTAAAAATCCGGAACATTAAAAATGCCGACTTAAACTAATTTTGCCGACTGGGTGAAATCTCTGGGAGGGTGAAACACCCCCCTCACCCCCCCCCCCTATGGCGACGGTCCTGTGTCCAGTTGACCCCCAGTTACCACATGTGGGGTAGTATTTATTAACTCGCTCTCCTTTGTTGAAATGAAGTCTGGCCTCAACGCTCCTTGTTCTTATCGACACTCAGTACAAGCGTTTTTATTGATAGTGTCATTAAAGCCAATTGACCACACAAACAGCTATACTGTTTCAATTACAAGGCACCGTATTCTTACCGGCCGTACGGGGCAATATATTTTACTCTCTCTGTTTGCGCAGTACCTGGGGCATTATACCTGTAATTCCGAACAAAGATTCTTTTCTTTTCATTTATATTTTGAAATTTTAAGGCAATGAGTTGTGTCGGCTTCTGCAAGAAATCGCATGAATGACGGTCTAACGAACTACACATTACGTCTCTTGTGTCTAATATTGCAGCGTAGAATCTTCAGATATGAATTTTTTTTTTCTCTCCAACAAGTGCAAGATTCATGACGTTTTGCTTTCCACAGAAGTGATGAAAGGTATGCTGCGTTTATTTAAAGCTTTTGATTTTTACAATAATGCCATAATAATTCAGGAATAGTACTTAATAATTTTTTCAGGTACTTTTCAGATTATAATTCTGAAATTTAACGTATCATAGACTTTTATTGCGCAAACTGTGCCATTGAAGTTTTTAGTGGCGCGATTTAAAAAAAAAGTTTCGTGTTCTTTTTTTGAAAGGGGAAAGTGAATGATAAAAAAAACCTTAGCCCCTTTCTCAGTAGTGGCGCACCCACGGAGGGGGCTAAGGATCTGTCATCTCCCCCCCCCAAGCTCTAAAAATACAGAATGTTCTATCTATATCTCAAATTCTTTTCTCGGGGGAGAAACCCCTGGACTCCCTAGAATTTGGGATATTCAACACCCCACTTAAAGGGGGGTCCATGCGTCCCAATCCTTAACCCTTCTTTTCCGCCTACAAGGTCAATCAGAAAAAGAAAAGAAATAAATATTTAGTTCAGAGCAATATGGTAGAAAATGCACCTTGAAAAGATTGTGTAAAAATAGTATGAAATTTTGTTTTGATAAAGAAGCAAAGCCTAAAACAAATGTATTTAATGCAACTTTAGTTTTATACTTAAGCCCCCCCCCCCCAAAAAAAAAATTGCAAAATGCTGATTTTGAGAAAATTTTTAACATTTTCGAGGGGGAGGGTCCCCGCACCCACCCACAGGGGAGTCCCTTTCCGTTACCTTGCCGATCACCCCAAAAGGGGCCAGTCTGGGCCTGCAGCCAGTTCTTGAGTTACTAATAGGCAATGCAGTCTGGATTAAGGGCTGCCCGGCTGGGCCATGGTGGACTATTTTTCCACCAATATTTTGAAAGAGCCCGAAGTTCAAATAGAATCTAAAACAAGAATACATAGGTTTTTAGATATTATTAACTGTAGCCAGGGTCGTATCCAGCGCCCCCTCCCCGAAATATTTTGGGACGTAAACTTGAATAACTTCTTATTAGTATCATTTTTTTTAAATCTTTCTATTGACAGAAAAAGGAAAATTGTAAAGATATTTTTTATTCTTACTTTTGTAAACATTAAACGACTTAAAATTTAAAGAAATGCAGAGAAATTAGACAATTCGAATTCTCATTAGCTGCAAGACATATTTGAAAACGAGACATTTATTATGCATATTTACTGTTCTTTCCTTATTCTATTAAAAAGTGAATTAAGACTCCTTTTTTGGATCTACAATTTAAAAAAATTGCCGAGCCCCTAATGTTACCAAATATGGTCTACAGTCGCATTTTTCAGACTTCAATTTCAGAAAACTTCTGAAGAAGGGAGCAAATCTGAAAAAGAAAAAACTATAATTCCGAAAAAAATTAAGGTGGAGAGCTTTGAATCCCTCCTCCTAGTATCACTAAATTGCTTAAACTTCTATTTCAAAATGTTTTTTCGGGAGAAACCCTAGAGATTTGCTTCCAGTAATATCATCAAAGTCTGTCGGTAACTGAGTCAATCCATGACAGCACCTAAGTCCCATTCCTTTCTCTGACGACGTCAACAAATATCGCCTATAATCGCGTTTTAAGAGCTAAGTTTCTAAAAATGTCTTTAGAAGAGGCCATCCAAAACTGTATAGTCGCCGTAATGTCACCAGAGACCGTCTGATATTGCGTTCTTAAGACTACAATTTCAAAAATTTCTCCAGGGGAAGACCCCCGGACCCCCTCTATTACCTACGGGAAATTTTGAGTGCGCCACCTTTAAATATTTCCCGATTGCGCCACTGAAGCGTATGTGACCTAAAAATAAAAAGTTCATCCTGACTTATTTATTTACTTTTTAAATGATGAATCATTCATTGAGGCCATTTCTAAGAATGTTGTTGCGGTATCTGTTTTGATGTCCCCACCCCCCTTTTAAATACTTTAAATTACAGCCTTAATAAATATATGGTTTTATTTTATAACATTTTTTGGTTAACAAAATTTATTGACTCTTATTTAATGGACAATATATTTTTGAAAAGTTTAAAAGTGGGGAGGAGTCGGCATTTTGCATTTTAGTCCGGGGCGAAACTGCTAGAGCAGGCCCCTGCACAGAATACAAGAACAACTTCATCTAGAATCTAGAATTTATTTCAAATTAGGGGGGGGGGAGGCCTCGCAAAATTCATTCGCCCACTCTTAATGTTGCTGTTGCTACGCCACTGCTACCAGTCAGTAGAGTATCTCAATATAACTTTAGTGGAAATTTTGCTGCAATGAATCGCGGTGAGTTGGTGTCATTGGATTCCCTGGTTGAAGATCGTCCATTGTCCGACGGCGGTTAACAGCTAGCTGCCCAGCGATACTCCCGTAAAATTAACAGCAAAAACTACAAGAGTGTTGCATAAGTGTTGTAAAAAGCGTGCTAAAAAAAGGGGCATGTGTCAGAATTACATTTTTTATTCCTCAAATGCATTCCCTAAAGTGTTAAAAAAGTGTGCTGACACAAATAAGTGTAATGAGAAATGTTTTGAATACTGTTTCGAAATGCGTGCTTCAGAGTTTTCTGAGAAAGGGGACAAGTGCCCGTGTTCAAAAAGTGTCTCAATATTTGAAGAAGATTCTTGAGAAAAATAAATAGGACATTGGAAGTGTTATCCATTTGTGGTAATAAAAACTGAGCGTGGAGCTAATTGACGACTAAAATAAAAACATCCTTTTAAAAATATCAAACTATTCCAAAAATGTTTTAAAATATATCTTGTCCTATTCAAAATTTCTAGTGTAACAACATAATTCCTCTCCGGTAGCAAATTGTAATAAAATTTCAATTTCTATCAGTCTTAAGGAAAAAAAAAAAAACAGTAACATCAAGAAAAAGGTTTAATTTCTTTTGTGAGGTTTTTTCCCCTTGATTTTTAGTTCTGAAAACTTTCTAATTAAATTTTTAAAATCTATTTTCTCAGCTAATTCATACTCTAGAACCAATGTAGTGAAGCAATTTCGCCTGTGGGTTGTAAGAACTTTTTTTATGAATTTCAATTCCGAAAATCTATTATTTTCACTTGCCACACTTATTGGCTAAGATGAAATCAATAGCGAGATTTGGTATGATATCTAGAGTTGAAACTATAATTCTTTTATAGACTTTTCTTTTCACATGACCAAAATGGATACTGTTTTATCTGCTAAAGCGTATTTGTCTCCAACGATTCCTCATTGGTCAACATAATTTAAAAATCTTTGCTGTATTTGATTAACACATCGTTAGGGGTTTATTTTAAACCATATTGATGAATATAAAAATTTAGAATGATTGGCATGGGTACTCATCAGTCAAATCTACATTCTAAGACAGAACTCGCTGGATTCATTGTGAAAAAAAATCTCTATTTCGAATTTTAATTTAGGGTCATATACGAAATGAATAGTTTTTCGCTGAACTCTATGATGCGACTGCGTTCGCTCCAATCTGGGATGTCAATTTGTCAATCTCGTAAGTAGAGGGAAAAGGACAGTTCTGCGCCAGGAGGGGGCTCTAGGGCTCATAGCCCCCTCCCACTCCCCCTCTGACCTTGGGGATGACGTTGGGCTGCCCCTCCACCCAATGCCGACCCCCCCCCCCTCCACCTCCTCCCGACCTTGGGGTTGACCTTGGGGTTGCGCCTCGAACTTGAAGAAGGTGACGAGGGTTTTTTCCCGTGATTTCGCCCTTCCTCGTTTTCGGACTTAGAATATTTTGAACTTGTTGTCATGACAACCAGAGTTTTTAGTTTTCGGTTGGCAACACCTGTTGCTATGCTTTAACTTATGCGGTGTTTAACGTTCATGGCGCCATCTATTGAGAGGTTTATTTTTATTTTTTTATTTCTACGAATTTAATTATTTTTATTTTTACAGAGTGTTGAAGTTGGGAATCGAACACCCAAACTTTGAGTTAGCAAAAACGTATGCTAACCACTATGCTATATTTTTCATTACTCTTTCAGTCTTAATGTGAATCTGTACCATGACAACGAATATTACAATTAAATTAATTTTAAAACCATCAGTTAATTTACTCTTTAGTACTAATCATGGCATATCATTAACTGAATTTCAGCTCATAATTGAAACTATCATCATTATTATTATTATTTTTCATAATAACAAAGTTTTCACTTAAGTAAAGATTTATTTAAATACAACCCATTCGAGATTTTAGATTTATTTCAATGCTTTGTGGACTTGAAATATATTTTAAACTTTGATTTTCTTTTTCATGCATTTCAAACTTTATCCTTTTTATTTTTTCTAACTTGTTAAATTTTCTTTTTTCTTTGTCAAATTTACAAATAATTTTTCTAACTTGTAAAAATTTCGAAGAAATAATTTTCTTAACTAATTTTTTTTTTTTTTTTGACTTTCATACAACAAAATATTTTTTCTTATTTGTTAAATTTTCTAAGAAATAATTAACTTAAATATTCTTTCATACATTTTGAACTTTAACGTTTTTTCCTGTCATTTAGCACTTTTGATTTTTTTTTCCACTATTTTAGCGTTTTTCAATTATTTTCAGTCTTTAACTATTTTCTTAACTTTTTAGTCTTTAACTAATTTCAAGCATTTCAGACTTAGATTATTTTTTCGTGATTTCGATTTTTTTTTAGTATATTTTAGAGTTTGATCATTTTCTCGCTTGTTTTTACTTTATCGTTTTTTTTTTTCCCCGATATTTTTAAACTTAGAAATTTTTCACAAGTAGTGACAGGAATCGAACCTTCAAATTTTTCAAAACGTTATCATGTCTTCAATTTTTGCAATCATGTCAAACTTGCAATCAATTTACTCGTAGTAGTAATTAACACTTATCATTAACAAATTTTCTCAGATTTTAAAAAATCAACTTAATTAATTTTTTCCAGTAAGCAAATTGCGCACTCAAGTTACATTCCAACACTGCATATATGTTTCAAGAGTTTCATTGAATTTATCACATTCCATTTAATTAACTCTAATAATTACTTTTTCATTAATACTTAACTTAATCATTTTATCATACATTTATTCCAGTTACAAAATTATGCTTAAAAGTTATTTATTTTTCTTAGCACAAGAGATTTTAACATGTTCCTACTAAAATGCTTTTCACTCTAGTTTGAGTTTACTAAAATAGCAACTCATTTACGATTTAGATTCATTTAATCGTCTTTGATTCTTTTTTCATTGTTAATATTTTACATTATCACATACGTTATTATTTTTATACATTTATCCATTTAATTTTCCAAAATCTACAATCAATTTACTCTTCGTATTAATTAACACTTATCACTATCAAATATTTTCATGAATTTTAAAAATTATCTTCTTAAATAATTTTTTACTGTAACCAAATTTCCCACTCAAGTTATATTTCATCACTACATATGCTTTTCATGAGTTTCATTTAATTTATCGCATTTCATTTAATTAACTCTAATAATTATTTTTTATCATCGATATTTAAGTTAATCATATTTTCCTTTATTTATTTTTCATGCAAACACTCTTGATGGAATAAAACAAATTTTTAAACTTTCATGAATTAAATCCCCTCTGACTATTTTATTTTACTTTACCATACTTTACTATTTTACTTACTGCGTTTTACTATTTATCATTCATTACAGCTTTTCCAAAATATTACTTTACAACCAACTAATTTCATTAACAGAATTTTCATTACAATTTATAAATTTCACTTTTATTTAATTATTTTTACCTACGCTAAAATAAAACACATCACATAAAAAAGTTAAACATCAATGAAGAACCCGAGAAATGTTAAAATTATAAGTCAAGTATCAAAACTTCATGTCAGCAAATTTTAAAAATAGACTTACCGAAAAATAACTTCTACTGAAATTCATTTCAAAACTTGGAATCAATTTACTCTTAGCATTAATAAACACTTATCATTAAGAAATTTTCATGGATTTTAAAAATCAACTTATTTAATTTTTTCCAGTAAGAAAATTTCGCACTCAAGTTACATTTCATCACTTTATATGCTTTTCAAGAGTTTCATTTAATTTATCACATTTTATTTAATCAACTCTATTAATTATTTTTGATTAGTATTTAACTTAGTCATTTTATTGCATAGTGTTTTACTTTATTATTATTATTTTTTTTTTTTTCATACAAGCACTCTTGTTAGAATAAAACAAAATTTTCAACCTTCATGAATTAGAATCACTTTGGCTATTTCATTTTCCCAATAATATTTTACTTTAACAACTAATTTCTTTAACAAAATCGATATCATTTATTTTAGTCTTTATCCTTTTCGAACGATACATTCAAATGGACAGCTATACGTTAAATTAAGAAACTTAATCTAAATTTTGACAAATTAAGTTATAGCTAAATACTGACTAAAATTAAGTACAAAAGACTAACCTTTTTGGGGTGAAATCCCTCAAGTACCAGCTATCGCGAAGTTATTTAAAAACAGTGAATGAAATTGTAATAAGTGGATTGTTAATTATAACTCAATCTCACAAAATTACAATTACACGCATGTTTTATTTGAAATCACTGCATACGGCTGGCTGCCCATCGTCGATTTGCAGAACGAGTAATTACTCGTACCTACTACGAGTAATTTTAAGATGGTAGCAGGTTTTCACATCACATCGAATGCCGATGACGGTTTCGCATCTCACGCATGACATGATCAATCACGTGTAATTGATCATGTCAATTTGCATGAGATGCGAAACCGTCATCGACATTCGGTGTGATGTGAAAACCTGCTACCATCTTAAAATTACTCGTAGTAGGTCAGGATGAATTTGGAAGTCAAAGTGTTGGCATTTTCTAAAAATCTGAATACTGTGTAAAACAACACAATTCTGCTCAAAAGTTCATGTGATATTCTATGACGTCAGTAGCAAGAGATTTATGTACACTTCTCATTGGTTAAAGTGAATATTCATTGGTTTATAGTGGATGTTTGGAGAATCATTTTCAGGGTGATTCTGAGCTTTGAAAGAGATCGTGAAATTTTATTCTATGTACTTAGGATTTTTCTTCACCAGCTAGTGTTAAAACCTAGTTTGATTTATTTTTTAAGTTCACAGGAAGTTGTTTTAGTATTGTGACTCCTAATCCTATGAGAGTTAAGAATGACTAACGCTGGTGAAAATCATTCTGAAACTTTGAAGCCTGAAGATGAACAGATGGGATGCAACGAACATGAAAATGAACATTGAGGCTTCTCCACAGCCTGATGATATGATACACTTGGGTGATTGTATTTTCACTTTAGGTGAATGCTTTTCGGAAACGTACACGCGTGCATATTAGAAGATATACGTGTGGGAAAGATGGTATTTTTCGACCAACTATGGATGGTATTTCCTTAGAACCAGATGTGTGGAGATCAGTTATTTCAAGCCTACGTAAAAATATAAATCAAAAATTAATCGAAGACCGTGATTTCGTTTTTGTTATAAAAAAGGAGAGTCGAGTGCGAATGGTAACATCTGTGTTAGTGTGCAAAGATTGTTCAAACTGAAACGAGAAGTGTTCCAGTTGATGCCTGATAGAGTTCTACTTTTGGAAAGCCAGATTGACAAATTGTGCTACGCGTCCCCTTGTATCTCACGTAGTGTCAAAGACAAACTTATGACTTATACTCTAAAAGAGTACATCCTTTCGGAAATTGAGAAAAAATATCCCTGTGATTGTCGATGTGATAAAATCAGCACATATACATCACAAGAAGTTCGTAAACTGGCTGATTCTCTACGTAAGTGACTATTTGATGAGCTCATATGCAACATAAACTACCTTTCTAAAAAAGAATGTGTGGATTGTAAAAATGGATTCATTTTTTACATGAGAGTGCATGAATGTGAATCATTAACAAGGGGTCGAAAGTTCGACACTTTTTTCGAACGGGTTCTTTTTAATGTTAATTGGGAAAACTTGACTCGTGACTTCGTTACTTTGAATGTTGATAGTCCATGTTTAAAATGTCATGTGTCTGATTTATTTGATGCAATCGATGTTAAAAATACGCTTGAAAGTTTTGAAGAGTTTTACTTAAGGATGAAAGTTTTTTTAATTGTCTTTTACTGTGTGTGTGAATAAATTGTGTTTATCATTTTAAAAGAGACTTGTGTTTTGATTGAGTTGTTGAATATGGTTGATGGATTATACTTTGAAATCACTCTTACATATATTTTTTATATGCACTTTATTGTAAGTAATCTTTATACTATCGGTGTTGTCTTCATCTTATTGTATGGTTTTGTAATTAAGACTGAATGAAAATATAATTTTTGTAATATTTCTATAGTTTAATGCATGCGAAGGACTTCAAATAATGCTAAGTGGAAAGTCAAAATTAGAACCGTAAAGCTTAAACATGACAATGGTTTGAAAACAATACACAGTTATATTCACATACACAAACTCGTACGTATCAATACACTTACATTAAAGAGAAATATTAAAGACTTATAAATTCTCATATGAGATAAGAACGCTCTTTCTTAACTTAGTTGGTCACATGATCGATAAAAGATCCTCACCTATTTGTGATTTGTCATGAAATAATATACATCGATAGATATGTTACTAAGTGTGTAATAGTTTTTATTTTTCTTAAATTCAAAGTTAAAACCAATTTGTTAATTGTAGGATTATATTAAGTGCTAAAAAAATGCGATATTTTCGCTTATAATTTCGGTTGATAAGTAAAGTTTTATTACAAGTTCCCTCACACGAATGAACAATAACATGCTAGATGGATATTTGAAAGCTTGAGTGGATGATTTGTAAGTATCTTAAACATTATTATTATTATTTGTAATGCGTGTGTGTTAATTAATACTTAGAGTGCAAAGAGTAAATGGTTAAGTGCTATTGGTTATTAATACTAAGAGTAAAGTGATATTGAGTTTTAAATTTAATTAAATCATTTCGTTTGAAGATTCAGTTGAAAAAATTTTATTTTGTAAGTTTGAAAATTTTTGAAAAAAAAAAAAAAAGATTGAAAGGAAAAAAAAAAACAATATGTTACAAAAATATTATTATTATTATTATTTTGATTTGAAAAAAATATTTTTGCGGAAAAATTTATTGTTGTAAGAATAAAAATTTATTTTTATATGATTGAAAAAAAAAAAATTGATTTTTTTTTTTAATTAGTGGAAAAATATTACAAGTTTGAGAAATTATTTCTTAAAAAACATTTTATATGATTAAAGAAAACAAAAATTTTTGATTTCATTTTCTAAGTAGAAAAATATTACAAGTTTGAAAAAATACTGTTTTGAATCAAAAATCTGTTTTTGAAAGAAATATTCTTACAAGCTGGAAATTTTTTTTTATAAGTTTGAAATGAAAAAGAAATTAATTCGAAACTACGAATTAAAATCTAAAATTTTGTTTGGAAAACCAGACATCAGGCTATTGCCGATCTATGTGCTTGATATTTGAGAAACGTGAACTAATTTTAATTGGTCAGAAACAGTGACATCACTTGAAAGACGTAGGCCAGGTGGTGAATAATACTCGCACGTGGGGTTTGTTATCTGTTATCGGTAAAGGGGTAGATAACAATATTGATAAAGTCATTTTCTCAATTCGTCTCGGTGAGTGTGGACGATCCGAAGTGCTGTAGCATTACGGTAGTTTTTTTCAACAGCCGAGTTGATTTGCGATATCACGGCATGCGTTCTGCAAATCGACGATGGGCAGCCAGCCGTATGCAGTGATTTCAAATAAAACATGCGTGTAATTGTAATTTTGTGAGATTGAGTTATAATTAACAATCCACTTATTACAATTTCATTCACTGTTTTTAAATAACTTCGCGATAGCTGGTACTTGAGGGATTTCACCCCAAAAAGGTTAGTCTTTTGTACTTAATTTTAGTCAGTATTTAGCTATAACTTAATTTGTCAAAATTTAGATTAAGTTTCTTAATTTAACGTATAGCTGTCCATTTGAATGTATCGTTCGAAAAGGATAAAGACTAAAATAAATGATATCGATTTTGTTAAAGAAATTAGTTGTTAAAGTAAAATATTATTGGGAAAATGAAATAGCCAAAGTGATTCTAATTCATGAAGGTTGAAAATTTTGTTTTATTCTAACAAGAGTGCTTGTATGAAAAAAAAAAAATAATAATAATAAAGTAAAACACTATGCAATAAAATGACTAAGTTAAATACTAATCAAAAATAATTAATAGAGTTGATTAAATAAAATGTGATAAATTAAATGAAACTCTTGAAAAGCATATAAAGTGATGAAATGTAACTTGAGTGCGAAATTTTCTTACTGGAAAAAATTAAATAAGTTGATTTTTAAAATCCATGAAAATTTCTTAATGATAAGTGTTTATTAATGCTAAGAGTAAATTGATTCCAAGTTTTGAAATGAATTTCAGTAGAAGTTATTTTTCGGTAAGTCTATTTTTAAAATTTGCTGACATGAAGTTTTGATACTTGACTTATAATTTTAACATTTCTCGGGTTCTTCATTGATGTTTAACTTTTTTATGTGATGTGTTTTATTTTAGCGTAGGTAAAAATAATTAAATAAAAGTGAAATTTATAAATTGTAATGAAAATTCTGTTAATGAAATTAGTTGGTTGTAAAGTAATATTTTGGAAAAGCTGTAATGAATGATAAATAGTAAAACGCAGTAAGTAAAATAGTAAAGTATGGTAAAGTAAAATAAAATAGTCAGAGGGGATTTAATTCATGAAAGTTTAAAAATTTGTTTTATTCCATCAAGAGTGTTTGCATGAAAAATAAATAAAGGAAAATATGATTAACTTAAATATCGATGATAAAAAATAATTATTAGAGTTAATTAAATGAAATGCGATAAATTAAATGAAACTCATGAAAAGCATATGTAGTGATGAAATATAACTTGAGTGGGAAATTTGGTTACAGTAAAAAATTATTTAAGAAGATAATTTTTAAAATTCATGAAAATATTTGATAGTGATAAGTGTTAATTAATACGAAGAGTAAATTGATTGTAGATTTTGGAAAATTAAATGGATAAATGTATAAAAATAATAACGTATGTGATAATGTAAAATATTAACAATGAAAAAAGAATCAAAGACGATTAAATGAATCTAAATCGTAAATGAGTTGCTATTTTAGTAAACTCAAACTAGAGTGAAAAGCATTTTAGTAGGAACATGTTAAAATCTCTTGTGCTAAGAAAAATAAATAACTTTTAAGCATAATTTTGTAACTGGAATAAATGTATGATAAAATGATTAAGTTAAGTATTAATGAAAAAGTAATTATTAGAGTTAATTAAATGGAATGTGATAAATTCAATGAAACTCTTGAAACATATATGCAGTGTTGGAATGTAACTTGAGTGCGCAATTTGCTTACTGGAAAAAATTAATTAAGTTGATTTTTTAAAATCTGAGAAAATTTGTTAATGATAAGTGTTAATTACTACTACGAGTAAATTGATTGCAAGTTTGACATGATTGCAAAAATTGAAGACATGATAACGTTTTGAAAAATTTGAAGGTTCGATTCCTGTCACTACTTGTGAAAAATTTCTAAGTTTAAAAATATCGGGAAAAAAAAAACGATAAAGTAAAAACAAGCGAGAAAATGATCAAACTCTAAAATATACTAAAAAAAAATCGAAATCACGAAAAAATAATCTAAGTCTGAAATGCTTGAAATTAGTTAAAGACTAAAAAGTTAAGAAAATAGTTAAAGACTGAAAATAATTGAAAAACGCTAAAATAGTGAAAAAAAAAAATCAAAAGTGCTAAATGACAGGAAAAAACGTTAAAGTTCAAAATGTATGAAAGAATATTTAAGTTAATTATTTCTTAGAAAATTTAACAAATAAGAAAAAATATTTTGTTGTATGAAAGTCAAAAAAAAAAAAAAAAAAAAAAATAGTTAAGAAAATTATTTCTTCGAAATTTTTACAAGTTAGAAAAATTATTTGTAAATTTGACAAAGAAAAAAGAAAATTTAACAAGTTAGAAAAAATAAAAAGGATAAAGTTTGAAATGCATGAAAAAGAAAATCAAAGTTTAAAATATGTTTCAAGTCCACAAAGCATTGAAATAAATCTAAAATCTCGAATGGGTTGTATTTAAATAAATCTTTACTTAAGTGAAAACTTTGTTATTATGAAAAATAATAATAATAATGATGATAGTTTCAATTATGAGCTGAAATTCAGTTAATGATATGCCATGATTAGTACTAAAGAGTAAATTAACTGATGGTTTTAAAATTAATTTAATTGTAATATTCGTTGTCATGGTACAGATTCACATTAAGACTGAAAGAGTAATGAAAAATATAGCATAGTGGTTAGCATACGTTTTTGCTAACTCAAAGTTTGGGTGTTCGATTCCCAACTTCAACACTCTGTAAAAATAAAAATAATTAAATTCGTAGAAATATTCAAAGTCCGGAAATAAAAAATCAACCTCTCAATAGATGGCGCCATGAACGTTAAACACCGCATAAGTTAAAGCATAGCAACAGGTGTTGCCAACCGAAAACTAAAAACTCTGGTTGTCATGACAACAAGTGTTGCCATTCCAAAACCGAAACTCGCCATCCAAAAAGTAAAAACTTTGTGGATACCATGACAACAAGTTCAAAATATTCTAAGTCCGAAAACGCGGGAAAAATATCTAAAACGCGGGAAAAACCCTCGTCACCTTCTACGGGTTCTCGCGGCGGCCCCGGTCGTGGGGAGGGTCAACCCCAAGGTCGGGAGGGGGTGGGGAGGAAGTGGAGGAGGCGGTGGGAGGAAGAGTGGGAGGGGCAATGCATTGCCCGATTGCCCCTCCTGCCGCAGAACTCTCCTTTTCCCTCTACTCTCGTAGGGTAATTCCGTTTCATCACCGATAATTTCATTAAATGCACATCCAATCGAAAATCCCCCCCTCTCTCCCCCTCCAAAAAAAAAAAAAAAAATTTTTTTTTTTTTTGGAGAGATGGTTTGGTTGCAGATGAAAGATTGCAGTTTTTGGTCTGCAGTAATTTACTGGATTCATTCAGTTAAAAGTTTTGAACCATATAATAATAGGGCCTTTTGGTGAAATTTGAATTGTTTAAGCGGGTTTAACATTTCAGAAGCCTGATCTCTAAAAGAGTTGTCAATTTTGGAATTATTATAAATGCTAAGGAAAGAACCATAAACTTCCACAGCCTCTATTCGGCTTGCCCATCGAATTTCATTAAATGGTTTTTAAAGTATGCCCTTTTACATATTTCAATAACATGGCCCATTGAAAAGTTGGTGTAGGAAAAAATATATAAGTATTTTGAATCACATTAAAAAAAAAAAAAAAATACAGGCCTCCAAGGGTGCCATTTGCTATGTTTTTAATAACTAAATTTAGAGACTGGTTACTGGAACATCGATTACCTGTAAATTTAATGCTCTGATTCTAGATTGCACCCCTGAATTTTGGCCTATCATATGGATTAGTTATCATATGCAGCAAATTCAAGCCAAATTTTGAATTTTTCTCAACAAAAATCTGACGTTAATTTCAACGGTAACCTCATTTGATTCGATTGTCAAAGACCATAAAAATAAAAGTCAGTAGCTCGATCTTGTTGACATCAGGAGTGCAATCTTAGGTTTAAGAAAATTTTTGCTTTGTTTAATTTCATTAACAATGTGCTATTTAATATTTACATGTAAAAGAGAAACTATACAGTTTTGAATTTATTTTAGAGATACTTCAGTGTGTGTTAGCAGACTTCAGTTTCATCCTTTCATCAATATCAGCTAAAACTAACAGTAGCAATGAAGTGGGTACATTTAAACGATGCACTTAAATAATGCTACATTCATACTTTTCAGGCTTCCAAGCCATAAAAAGAATTCTATTTGTAAAATTCTTTTCCTCAATTTGATATATAATGAAAAAAGAATTGTAGATATTCAAGCCAAAATGTCGCCCGGAATATTTGCTGCCCCATACAGGGATCTGGTTTGTCTGGCGATAGAACCGCCCCTGTCTCCCCCAAGCATATACTGGCTTGTCTGGGTCTTGATAAAGAGGACCTCATTAAATAACCTCTCCTATTCCTAGTTACTGACTTTTTGAGGACTTCTGGGCTCATGAACCTGGTTTAGGATAGAGTTAGACCGGGTAGGATTAAAAACAACAACAAAGCAGAAAATAATGCATAATATAGAATTGTATTCAAAATCATAATTTGAAAATTAATGATACCTGCCATCTTCATGCATACAGTTATTTGGTAACTAAAGTAGATAAAATTTAAAAAGTATTTTTCTTAGATATGACATATTTTTAGTTTTTCCATGGAAGCAAATTCAATGTGACCCCTTTTTTTAAATTTTACTTTTAATGGTTGGCAAATACAATTATCTAAAATACAAACTAAAAATCGTGAAAGAAAACAAAACTAAAGTTAAGCATTTGCCAATAAGTTCTTGTGCTTGCCAGTATTTTCTGCACATATTTGCAGCAGAAAAGGCCAAACAATAAGATAGATGAAAAGACTCCATTTTATTGTTGGAGCGAGCCAAGGAGAGGACAACAGGGTGTTGAAAGGATTCCAAATCTAAATAGGTGTTTAGCGAGTCATGGACGGTAGCTAAGCAAAAAGAAGCAACAGCTTCTCCTCTGGGAGTATCCAGAACACTCTGCACATATTGAACCAGGGTATATGGATGTTTCTGCGTAAGAGTTCATGATCAGATGTTGAGTTCATAGTTTTACGAATGTATACTTTTACTTATTGAAATGGCGACAGCTGCAGCTCCTTTCAGCATCGGCTGAATGGTCAAAGCATGGATGGAGATAGAGCAACTGTTAATATTGTAGGGCTTTTAAGCAAATTTCATTATACTGTCTATTTTCAGTGAATCCCGTGGCATGTGAGAGTATATGGTACTGATACTGCAGATGTGCTGGCTAAGGAGGGCAGCCTTAAAAATTATACTAGTGGTGTTTGTCTCTCTTTCTCAGAAATTTCCTCAAGGGTGAAAGTAGATGTCAACATCTTCTGGAAAAGTTCCTTTGCATGATTGGTATGCCTGTGACCGGCCGTGGCATGGCATTGCATGAGACTAAGAGTAGATGTCAGCAGACAACTATTGCCAGGTTGCATTCAGGTCACTTGCATTCCCAACGTCATGTGGTGGGACAGAAAGTTTATCCCGCTTGCAAGAAGTGAGGTGTGGCACGAAGTGTTACCATTGAGGCTACTCCATCACATATTTTAATGTGCATAGGATCTGATAGGAGCCAACTGATCTCCAATCCTGGTGCACACAGGCGCAAACAGGAATTTAGCAAGGGAAGGATCCAAATCGAAAACCTTATTCTCATATCATACTCCAATATGCCCCATCAAACATATTGACTTTATTTCATCAATTAAAGAGAACAAAAAATAAACTATTGAATAAATAATTAGCATTATTTATTGAAATTTACCTAAATTAATAACTAGAAAGCAAAATGATTTACACTTTTACTTTTCTTATAAATACAAAATAGATTCAAAATCATCAAATCTCATTTTAGTCTGTAATTACAAAACTAAAAACGTGATTATTAGTGTATTCATTTATAATCACCATTCTGCTTCTTATAGGCAATTCGTTATAGGAAAAACGCACAATATTAAAAAAAAATTGATGATTTTTCTTTCTCTTATTAGATTTTAAATTATTGTTACCTTTGTTTGAAATTAATCTACGTACAAAATTCATAGGATCATAATCAATCGGGAGAAAAAGCAAGACCTATGGGAGGGGTTCAGACCCTTCCCTTGTGTATGCCACTGACTTCGATTAAAATTTGGTGGGAAATCCTAAAAGGTGCACCTCTGAAGTCGACGAAGAAGCTTAATATCTAAAATAATTAAGCTATATTGCTCAATAAATAAATTATATTCACTTTTGCTAATCACAGAGCAGCATTCAACCTATTAACACTTCAGTAGGATGAATGTTGGCAATGGTTTCTAAGCAAAATTGGTAGAAATAGGATTAAAACAGGGGTGTTCCCCCAAAGGCAAAGGTGCACCCCCCTCAATATTGTGGAGACTCCCCCCCCCAAAAATGAGAAAAATACCCCACCCCTAAAAATTTCAAATGGTGCAGTCTGAGCCATGACCAAGGATGTACAAATATTTAGCAATATTTGTAGTTTCACTCGGCCAGTGCTGTACACAGGAATTTCTCAAAGAGGGGGGGGGGTCCAGGATCGAAGATCTACCATTTTCATATCATACTCCAACACAAATCCAAACATATTCTTCTAATTTTATTGATTGTCGGGAACAAAAATATTTAAAAACATTATTGAACAATCACTTAACATTAGTTCATAAATTAAATTTATGAATAACAAATATTTAATTTAAATACCAGAAAGCACAAGAATGAATATATGAATATATTTACTTTTCTCATAGTCAAAAATAAAAACAGTAAAACAAAATCATCATTATACAATGATTCATGTTCACATACAGTTCGATTTTGTAGAGGAAGAAGGAGAGAAAATAAATTATATTTTTTTGTGTGAATTTTAAATCTGAAATTGTTACCTCTGCTTGTAATTATTTTACGTACTACATACATAGGATTATAGTCAGGGTTGCCAATCAATTTCGGGAAAAAAAATCCCTGTGTTTTCCCTGTACGCAACGTTACAAACATGCATGCACTGATATTTAAAAAAAAAACATTAATATATTGATAGTTTCAACACAGGGTTGAAAAATATCAAATAAAAATATAAAATAAGGGGAATTAAAGAATTTCTTAATTGAAATAATAACATGGTGATTGTATAAATATTTAACTTTTTATATAAGAAAAAAAAAAGCCTTTTCATAACAATTCATTACTTGAATCTAAAAAGATAAAAGTGCAAAAGTTAAACAGAATAATGAATATTGATGACTAATTTTATTCTCTCTAAACTAAATTAGCATTAAATTCAGGATGCATGTCAAATTAAACAATAAATAATTCTTGCTTTTATGATAAACATTTTAAAATTTACTGAAACAAAAACAAGAAAAAAGAAAACTTAAAGTGAAGGTACCTTTTTATAATTTTAATTTTTTTAGGAACTTTATTAATATTAACAAAAAAATTATTTTCTTATTTATTTATTTTGGTAGTTTATATAATTGTGCATTGATTTTGCAATTTCAATTAAAAAATTCCCTGCGTTTTCCAGGTTTTTGAGAAAATTTTCAAAGTTCCCTGGATTTTCCCTGTTTTTTTGTTAAGTTTTGAATTTTCTGTATTTTCCCTGTTTCTTCAGGTTTTCCTGCGGAGTGGCAACCCTGATATTCACTTAAAAGAACTCAAGGGCCATGGGAGGGAACCGGATCCCTGGGACCCTCGCCTTATGTGCGCCACTGCATGTGCGGTATTTGGATTTCTGCAAGATTTCGAGCTAATGGACTTGGTTTAAATGCTGCTGTCAGCCAAGTGGGATAAGTCCCCCCCCCCCTCCACACTTATTGAAACAGAACAGTTCCATTGGGAACGGGAAAAAACAATAACAACACTTTAAGAAGTAAGGGTTTAAGCTTTCAAAACGGTTTATTTCAGCATGCTGTCGAACATTATAACAATATCAAATATCAACATAAAAATTTAGAAATAAAATATTTACAGAGAATAAAGATTAACAATTTTAAAACAATATGGAAGCATCTGTAACACATATGTATATTTCATTGGCATAATTTAAGTTTTGAGCTTTTTCAAGTCAGAAATGCAAGAAGCAGTTTTATAAATCTCTCTCTTTTACTTTCTCTTCAGTGCGTTATGTTCTGTAATGCACTCAGTCCACCCATGATGTTAACAACTCTGTTTTTATACCTCTTTGAAATGTCTTGTTCAACCTGAGTAGAAAATTTAGGAAGTGATTAAATCTTTATTAATATAAAATTGTCAACTTTCAGCACATCTAACCAACAATGCATGAAATCTGGTATTCTATAAAATGACTAGTATGAGAAGAGGGCTTTAAATAGATTCTTTAATTGGGGCAAACCTAACCTGGCAGCACTGGAATGCTATGTAGATCCTAATTAAAGCATTACAACACTGCAGGGTTAGGTTTGTCAACTATAGTTTGAGATGTCAGCATTCTGTAAAATGTCAGATTTCATGTGCTGCTGGTAATATACACTTATATAAAAACATATATCTGTATACAATGAAACCATTCTAAAATACTGCAGATGCATCTTAAATCAAAAATTGGAAGCTTTTTATTAGCAGTGGGGCTGGGTGATACCAGAATTTTAATACTGCGATATATCGCTCTCCAGATATCGGTATTTTCGATGTATCTATATAATTAGGTCGTTCAATTCAACATTTTAATATAAAGTATCTTTTACAGAGAAAAGCCATTGGCCATCTTGGTGGAAAAATATTTCAGCAATGTATTCTAATAATAATAGCTAAAGCAGGATAGCAGGGATGACCATGTGTGTGGGGGGGGGGGGGGGAGCAATAGGGTGGATCGAAAAAATCAATTACTTTTATTTTGAAATTGCATTACCTCTTAAAAGTTGAAATTTGGTATCCTCAATTGGGTAAAAAGGAAAACAACAACAACAAAAACCTTGTTGAGATCTTTAGATTGCACATAAGGCTGAATTTTAGGAAATGTGTTCAAAATTAAATTATTCCAAAATTAACAAAATTAGTTTTATTTGCAATTTTTATCCACACAACAGCTGCAAAGTATCAGAATATATCGTAGTTTGAATATAAAAAAATATTTTATAGCTTTTAAATAAGATCTTACGCTTGTACATATACCTTAAATTGGACTAAAATTGCCAAAAATGTGAAATTTACATGTTTAAGGAGGTATTCTTATTTAGAAATTTAAGAAAATAGATTTTTTTCCCTTCATATTTTCAAAGTTTAGACCTTTAAGAATAAGCCTCGAAGAGGATTTACAGAAACTTGAATTATTTTCAGAGTTATAGTTAATTTTGTTAAGCTGAAAAAAACCCCAGCAAACGAGATCAACAGCGTGACAAACGTTCCGAGGTACGAGCTTCCGAAACTTCAAACGAAAGCAAAACTGCTCTTATGGCTGAAAGATTTGCCAAAAATGTAGCTTTTGAGGTATAGGAAGAAACAATGTATAAGGCAGGGATGGCTGTTCAAAAAAATATAAGCATAACATACCATCAAATTACTCGGACTGCAGAAAATGCAACTACAAACTTTAAACGCATTTTTCTCGAAACTTTTTTATCAATTTCGCTGACAAAATATCTCAAGTTCTAATGCACCGATTTATTTGAAATTTGGCGTAGACTTTTTTAATACTAACAACCTTGTCTCCATGTAGGGGTTTCTGTATTTTTTTTTCTATTTTTAAAAAATTACCCAAGTTGGAAAACAAGCCAAAAATAACCTTTATTTATTCAAAAAGACGCCATTTTGTGCAATTTTTTTCCAAATCCACTACGTCCAGACAATTCTACATCCTTGTTTAACAAGAATCAGCCTTAATTTCTTGTTTCAAATCACCAAGGGGATTGGAATCTTGTCAACCATTAGACACCTTTTTTTCTGAGTCCCCACTTTGCTGGCCTCTACTGATTTCAATTTTAAATTTTTTTCTCACTATTATACTTCTCAAGTATCAATAAAAACTGATGAAAAATTGATAGAAAAAAATCGTTACAGTTTTTTTTACAATCGTAAAATCGCCTCAAAATCGAGCCCCTAGACTAGAATACCCCCTTAATATACAATAATACATATGTTTCAAAAGTATTTTTTAAATTATAAATTTGTTGATTGTAATCTTTTATTGCAGTATTATAAGTACAAATATAGTTACACACATTAATATGCACATAATAACATTGCATGTCATAGCTAATTTCTGAATGATTTATAGATTTTACCCAGTTTTACAATCAATGTGCATTTTATCATGTTCAGAAGTAAGTTTATTGAGGTTAAAATTTTTCTTTGAACCACACAAGATGCCTATATAGCAAAACCTTTTTAGCTACTCCACTTAAATTAGAACCACAACATTATTATTAGCAAATTTTCAAACTCTTCTGACCAATCTACACAACAGAGATTTAAAATTTTATTCAGATCATTTCCCTAGAACCAAAGCCACAGCTAGGAGTTTCTGAATAACTTTCAGTTAAATTTTAACCACCTTGTACAATGTACATGCATACAAACACATACATTAATAATATGTATTGTAACTAACCTGGTTAAGTAAAATTTTGGTCTTTTCTACAATTAAATCAATTTTTGGTTTCAGAGATCTTTGTTCTTCAACTGCTTCTTGATACTTAATTTTCACTGCTTTTTGGCATTCCACCATTCTTTCAGCAGTTTCTAATTTGCTTTTTAAGGAATCCACTAATCTATCAACATACCTTAAAAAGAAAAACAATAATTTAATTTTGCTACAAATAATCATATCATACCAACAAATGTATTTTTGATCAAATCATTATAAAGAATATTTTTAAAAACATATTTATTTCAATCATGATAGTGTAGGGAATATAAAATGCATGAGGGTCATTTCACGTCAAATCGCCTAATGCCATGTGTCGTCATGTCTATTATTTTTTAACAAACAGGTATCTATGAGAAAAGCCCAAATTAATTTTTTTAGATTTTTGGAATAAAAATTACGAATTGGAGAATTTTTTCAAAAATTCGATTTTTGATCATTTTTCAGCCATTGTTTTGGCATGAATTCAGAAAATCTCTCTAATTTCTTGATTTTTCAACCAATTAAGCTGAATTTGGTATCAATTTCAAGCTAAAATTTTTCTCTTTCAGTGTGAATGACAGAAAGTATTCTATGAACAGTTGGGTGTTGCCATTCCTTATCAAAAGTCAGTTTTTTATGTTTTTTTAATTGGGAGATTAAATAAGTTATCTCTGGAGTACCTACTACGATCTGCATCAATTTTTTTTTTTAGCATATTTAAATCATTCTCTGCTATGTAGAAAAAAGTAGAAGGGTGTTTTTTGTTGTTTTGAAATAAAAAAATAAAGTTTGTTTCGCAGAAAATACAAGTTTTCTATTACTTTAAATCCCTTTTAAGCTTAAAAAAGGCCAAACACTTTTCAGAACAATTAATACTGGACTCTCAAAGGCTTTGTATCAATAGTTAATTGCTAAAAAGTTGTTTACTTTTGAAAAGAATTGTGCAAAAATCTCCGTTTCAGACTTCGCAAAAATAAATAAATAAATAATAATAATAATAAAAAAAAAAAAAAAAAACATGTTTGATTGAAAGAGTACTAAATATTAAGAACAATAATTTGAAGAATAGTATAAAAAATATTTCTAATAGCATTATTTAGCTTTTTTTAAAAAATATTTTTAAATAGTTCAAAAATATCGTAAAAGTTCTAAACCAGTCCATCACCTCAGTACTTGCCAAACCACGGGAAAAAGTTCCAGTAGAAAACTTAAATTTCATACCACAGGTTAATCCTCACAACAGGCTGGCAGAAACCACGAAGGTCACATTCGCTTGTCGGAAAAACTGAACAGTTGAAAAATGCATTCCCATCCGGAAAACAAATGTGCTTGCTTCTCATAGTAGACAATTACTTATATTCTATTCCAGGTACCATCCCATCTGCTGAAGAACCCGTTCATGCAGACATCCAGTTTGGCCAGACATCGGGATCCAATTAGAATGTCCAAGACCCCCCGAACGCACCTACAGCTACTTCCACATCGTCAAGTCCGAACTTTCAAACCGTACTGAGATGGCTAACTCAAGCACTTGAATATTTCAACTAAATCTTAAAAACTTGACCCCCAAAGTACACAAAAGAAAGGTTTAAAACCTTAGAGCAGGAATTAAAATGAAGAGAGCAAGTCTAATCATTGGCTAAGCAAAAGCTGACCTAAAGACCCCAAGTCAGGTGACTCAACAATGACAAATGGTTTACACGCTTTGCATGAAACAAGCGAAAGAAACTCGATTCCTTCCAATGCTTTGCTTTAAATTCTATCACATGATTTGGTTTCTTCGTGTCATGAATGAAAGTCTTCACTCCCTCCATTTTATCTCTTCTCAATGTTTAGAACCACCATTCTCATAAGCAGGGTCAACGAACAAGATTCTTACATTCCTTTAATATATTTCATCCACTTCCTCAGTGCGGAAAAAGAAACAAGAGCACTAAGCTCCCTAGCGCAATCTCCCAGCACCCAAAACAACCAACAAACTGCAGCTGCAGTACAGATGAAAAGAGAGAGAGCTAGTGAAAGAACATACCTTTTATGATCACTGTTAAAACTTACGTAGCTGCACCACACACTGCTTATTTTGCATGATCTAATTTAAATATACAAATCAAACAATCAATACATCTCAAACTCTCAGAGATTCAACCCGTAAAAACTTTTAAAAATATTTTTCACATCAGCATCAGCAACCTGTTACTCAACACTTGCGCTGTGACGTCATACAGCTTCCGCCGGTAAACACGTGAGTCACAGTAGGCTCTTTCGACACTAAAGGGACATTCACTTCTAGTACGCCGGTTCAGGAGAGTGGAATAATTCACCAAGTTAAATACCAAAAACAAGTTCTCTCATTTTACAAAACACTTTTTAGCTTTTTAGGAATTTCTCCAAGAACTAAAATGGTGGCATTTTCCTATTAATTTACCCTTTATGCGCTGGCCAGCTAGATCCCATGTAATTTTTTTTACAAGGTTTCGTTAAAGACTGTTTTTACACCACCATTGCAAGCCAAAAACCTAATCTTGCACCAAAAAACCTAATCAAATGAATCAACATTGCAAGAACTGAAAGATCGTAAGTGTGTAGCATTACGAAAAAATTGACAGTGAGACAGTTCAAAATGTACAATATAGATGTGTGTTGCGTTACAAAAGGCGCACACATCCAACATTTGTGAATGAAAAAAAAACTTATACAGTTTATCTTTATTTTTATGCTTCATTTATACACTGACTACCAATAAGTATTTGGACACCTGTGATAGAAAAGAAAAACTAACTTTATTCAAAATCAATAGTTGGTAGAGCTTCCACGAGAGGCAATTACAGAATGAACCCTCAGGGGAATACTTTCCACAAGTCTTTGTATGACAGCTAGTGGTATTTCTTTCCACTCAGCTTGGAGAAGACATAGAAGTTCCTTCAACGATTTTGCACGGGGAGTACACCCCTGAATTCGGCGATGCAACTCGTCTCAGAGGTTCTCGATAGGGTTCAGGTCTGGGCTCTGGGCAGGCCAGTCTATTCGATGAACTCCATTGGCACCATACCAAGCTTTGGTTAACGTCGAAACATGACAACTGGCATTGTCGTCCTGAAAGTCCATGGGTCCAACCCGTAAAACTGCCACAACGTAGGAAGCACAATGTCATCCAAAATAGTGCAGTAGGCATCGGAGTTGAGCTTACCATGAATGGGGACCAAGGGTGCCAGCCCATACCAAGAGAAACACCCCCAGACCATAATTCCACCTCCGCCGAACTTGACTGTTGGCACAATGCATTCTGGCAGAAGACGTTCTCCAGGTAGACGCCAGACCCAGACCCTGCCATCCGAACGGTAAAGGGTGAACCTTGATTCGTTACCCCAAAAAACCTGTTTCCACTGATCTACGGTCAAATTTTGATGTGCTTTGCACCATATTAACCGGTTAGACTTTGTGATCAAAGGCTTATGGGCAGCAGCACGACCATGAAAACCAAGCAGATGTACTTCCTAACGGATTGTATTATATGAAACAATACTCCCGGATGCCTGTTGAAACTTCTCGCAGATGAGGGCCATTGTTTGGGTGCTGCTCTTCCGAATTTCTAAGGACAGCACTCGTCGGTCTCTATCTCCCAGTTTCGTTGGTCTGCCGACTCGGAGCTCATTCCGACAATGACAGCTCACCCTCCACTTCTTAATCACATAGGCCACTGTTGATTTTGGGTACTTCAGATCGCAAGTAATATTCCTTAAGGATCGGCCACATTTGTGATACCCGATAGTTATACCTTTTTCGAAATCAGAGAGCTCCGAACTGCGAGGCACCTTGCATGCGACTAAAGCCGATGCTGTTTCCTACACGATATATACCGGCGGAGGCCGTGACCTACCTTAGGACCGCAGATATCGACATTTGCATAGGTGTCCAAATACTTATTGGTAGTTAGTGTAGTGCTAAGTGCAATAGTTTATGAAATATAAATTTTTATCTTTTATGGTAACCTTGTTCTGTAATTGGAAATTTTATTTTTCAGGTTAACTTATAGCTACATTAGCTGGCGCTGAACAAATGCATGCACGATATGAGTATTTAAGGCTAACAATGTAATATCTTTTTTCAGTTGAGTAAGCTATTTTATTACATCAAAATTAAAAAAAAAAAATGCTCAAGTATGAATAAATATTTGATGACCAAATAAAGACATTATTTTGGAGTACAAACCTTGATGAGCTTTTAATCAAGTAAAGATGCTTTAATTTTGTAGTCATGAGCTGAGATGCAATGTTCTTTACATCATTTTCCATTTTTCGGAAACTTTCAACTGACTGTATCTGAAGAGAAGCAGGAGCATTGTGGAAAATACTCGATGACAATGCATCACTTACAGAAGATTCACATTCCAAAATTCTTTGTGAAACAAATGCTTCTAGCTAAAAAGAAAGAATGAAAACAAACTAAACTTGTTTAAAAGGGAAGTGATTTAAAATTTACACATGAAAGTCTTCTTAGAACTTTAATTTTAGAATATTAAAAAAAAAAAAAAACAAGAATTGATAAAATCATTATTACAAGGAATCTGACCAATTTTACTCAAACTTACCTTTTATTTTTGAAGAAACTTTTTGATAAATAAACCTTTAACTACTAATGCAAACTAAAAATGCATTTGAGTGTTTGTATTTTTGTATGTTTATCTTTTTGTATAGTGTTAAGACCGTTAAAGCACTTCCATTGAAAAACAGTACTAAATTAGTTAGGGACGTGATAAAGTGCACCTTGAAGTGATGTTTCTAACTGGATTATATGTTTTTTAATAAGAATCTCAAACTTATTTTTCATATAAATATGTCAATACAGCATGCAAGCATATTTTGCACTTTGATAATTTTAATGCTATTTCAAAGGCCTAAAATAGTACACAAAATGAAAAATCCATGACAGTTACAATGCCTGTTATAATTTTGTTAAACAAAACAAAATTCAACGAGCATCCATCGAAATTGGCACAAACGTTGAAAGAAAGTTTACAGGGGTGAGGGGAACCATTAATAACAAATTCCATTAAAGGAAAAGAAAAAAAGATTTTGTCACTATAATTTTAATGAATCTTGGAAGCAAAAAAGGATGAATAATTGAAATCCTTGAAAGGTATGTTCTAAAACAAATATGCCTTTGAAAACAGTTTTCAATATGGCTGATCAAAAATTGATAAATATTGTTAATTAAATTTTTTATATTTGGAAGCGGATTCAACGCAGAAGTTTGCAGAAGAATAGGTGGAATACGTTACAGCAATTATTATTGATATTTGTCTAATTTTAATTATGCTTATGATTTTAACAGTAAGTTTCTCAGATACAATGAGCAAATATTGCATTAGCCTGGCTTCATGCAAAAAAAAGCTTGATTATTATGGAGAGAGGGGGAGAGGAAATCTCCAATATTATTTATGAGTCACCTCTAAAGAAAAAAAAAATCAGCAAGGTCAATTTCATTTTTCTTTAAAATTAAATATTACTTTAAAAAATATTACTTATTAAACATTTTATTGTCTATTTTTTGATAGTTGTTTTAGATAATCCTACAATTTTGCATAAAAGTTAAAGTTTTTATTTCTTTCATTTTGTACTTTTCAACAAAAACGAATATATGGATTGCATTTTATCCAATCGAAATATCTCATGAGCGGTCTTTAAAAGAATATTAAAAGATATAAAACTTACAGAAAGGCAGTCTGAAGTACTAAAGAGAAAAATAAAATGTGATAACTACCTCTAATAAATCATTATAAAATGCGTCTCGTGTTGCTTCATTTTCAAGTACTGTTAAAGCATCAACTCCACGGGCAACTTTGCTACCTGCAACACATCAATTTTTATATCATGCAGTTGATATGAAACTATTGCATCAAATCACCAATTTTTTATGCAAGGAGTAAACCAATTATACAAAATATAAACAAAAATCTAATTAAGGCAGCAAGAAGCTAATGGATGTAAGTAGATAATTTAAAGTTTTGAGTAAAACCCATTTAAATTTCAGATCCTAGGTAGGCTTTTGTTGATTTTTTCTATATCATGCTGTATATCAGCACCTACGAGGGATACTAGAGTGGACGCTGGTTAATTGAATCAGTGGTTTATTGAGTCAAACTCTTTAATGAATCAAATTGTCAAACACAAAATACAATCCAGCTTTACTGAGTTAGCCGTTTTATTGAATCAGTCGTTTTAAGGAATCAAAACTGTTTAGAACAAATGTGATTCATATAAGCGGCGGCCACTGTAGTTGTTCATTAATCACACAGATTAATTAAGAAAGTTGTATTTATTTAAAGAACAAATCATGAACAACAATGAATTAACTTGTACACACAGTACCGATGAAATCTTCTGAACATTATACAATTTCCAGCTTTACTAAAGAGACATATGAAAGGAATTAAAGCACATGAAATGATAAACCTAAAACAGATCTTAAATTAAAATAAGGAAAGAATTAAATTAAACTTAACATATCTCTTGCTCTGTTACAGAGGAGAAGCTCCTTTATCATTTGTACTGGTTATCTCCAAAATTTTAATTTGGCACTTACATCCTTTTGCCTCAATTATATATAACTAAACAACAGACAAAAAAAAAGAATCAGGTTTTTGCCTAATTTCTCCCAATTTTATCGAGATCAGAGAATGCAAGAATTTTTTTAAGGCGAGAAAAAAACTAACAACACAAAAAACTAACTTTCAAAGGATGACATGAAAGACAGCAGGAAAGAAAAGATGAGTACTATTTTGATTTTTAACATTTATAATGCTTGACATTTTGTATTTAAAAAAATAGCAAAACATTCAAAGGTGACACTTTAAAAATATCAGTCAATTTCTGTTTTCCATTTTGTGCGATGCTAAATTTTCATTTTAAATATAAAGCGTGAAAATTCGTTTCTGATTTTTTGAGGTGTGTTTCCAATTTTCAATGTGTGAAATAAGCTTGCTTAGGTATTAATCCCTTATTAAGATAAAAATTAAATGTAATGTAAACTGTAAATGCATGGTGTGAGTGATGCACTATAATGGAAAATTTATTTTACATTGCTTACTGATTCGTGGAAAATTGCAAATTTATTGCACACATTTTGATGCAAATTACAACTTTTCATAGCCTTGCATCTTTTCACAAAAGAGAACTGCACTAGAATTTTAGTATAATTTACCAAACAAAGTTTTTTGAGTCATTAAAAGTAGGATGGCCACCAAGTTTTTTAAAAAGAGGTTACTGGGGTAATGTTTCCAATGATTTTAAGCAAATATAAAACAAACTTTCTTGATCAAATAAACCAACTGTAGTTACAAAACCATATTTAAAAGAAAAAGATTCATTTAATGCTGAGTTTAGAATTGAAATTTTAGAAAAATATAAATTCCACTTACTAAAAAAAAGCTTCTCATTTAACCAAATTTATTAATCATATAAATTAAAAACATGATCCTTAGAGCTTTGCAGATGCAAGATAACTAAATTTAATAATTTACATCAAGGCTGCAAAAAATTTCAAAACAGAAGGGAAGTTAAAATTTCTTCACTCATGACTTTGTTATCTTTATATGCGTTGCATATTCAGGCCCCAAAATGAACCATTATGTTTTCTCAGTTAAAAATACTCCAAACAGAAAAACTGAACTTGAAAAAATACCTTCATTACTGCCTGGCGAATCTATAACACTTATTGATGCTGAAGTATCAACCGAAATATCCCAATTTATTTCTGAATCACCAAAGTCTACCTGGTCACTGTTATCAGGTTTACATTCTTCCTAATAAAATAATGAAAAATAAAATAAAATTCACCATTGAAGAATAAATCCATATAAATAAAACAGAGAATTTCTTTTTGTGATACTGTATAGGTATACAAATATACAGTTTACATTGGATCTTGAATAAATTTGGTAGGGAGGTACTTTTGTACTTGGGAAGGCTTGCAGAGGGCTTTTCAAACACTGAAAAAATAAACAAACTATTTTTAGAACCCAAAAATGACATTAAATGACCTTTTCTACTGGAAATGATTATCTGATCATCTCAATTTTAGTTTGGTTAGAAAGCTCATGAAAAATATCCCCTTAGAATATCCTTTCCTTGGTTTTTAAAACTCCAAGAGCCTAGTTACAAGTATTTTTAAGTTTAAATCCTTTTGAATCGGATGTTTATTGCTATCAAGCTCAGTTTTACTGAGCATGAAGAAATCATTGAAAAGAAACATCTGCTGGCAGTTTTTGCTTGAGTGTGAACAAATAAAATTTCTGCTTTTTCTCTGAGGTTTTTTTTGTGTTAGCTGGATTTAAAATTTGCCCTTTTTTTCATCATTTTTTTTTCAATTTATAAATTTTTTTGCACTGCTCTCAGAAGATAAGGATTTTAGTAGTGTCAATGTAGAATTTTACCGTTTTTATTCTAATCTCTAATTGGGAATTTAAGATTTGGCATTAACATTACTTGAGAATAGTTGATGGGGAGGATTTTGGGAGACTAAATTATTACTCTAAGGGGAACTTTTAGAAAATATTGAACTTATTCAAAAGGGATTTTTGGCAGCTATTTTTCCAATTCTGAAGGGGTTTCAAAGAGAGAATGTTGATGCTATTTGGAAATTTTTTCTCATGTGAAAAAGATTTTAAGAGCTATTTTACTTACCCAGATAAATTTTAAGAGGGGCTGTTGATGTTATTTGAAATCTTTAACCCTCTTTCTATCAGAGTATTTAGTGAAACTCATGTCCTTATTCTAATGGGGCATTTTAGGGACAGTTGTCCTCACTCAAGTAAGGATTTTTTGGGGACAAATGTCAACATTGTAAATTGAGTATTGGGGGACTGTTGTCTTGATTTTAAAGAGGTTTCCTAGGGAGTGTTGATGCTATATTTTGGCACTGTTGCCTTCCTTTTAATGACTCTTTTAACACATTCCACCTCATTCATTTGGGAGTTAGTATTTTTAGGGGAATGTTAACTTTATTTACGAAGTTTTATCACTTGAATGGTAATTTTTAGGCACTAATTTGCTTTGTTGGGAGTGCAATACAGTCCTTTTTTTTAATAGGAAAACAAATTTTTTAAAAAAGAATTACACATTTGTTAACATCAGAGTATGTGAAATGGTAACCAGTAATACTTCAAATTATATAAAACTAATCACTATAATTACAAAATATGATGTTTGAAACATATTAAATATATTAAGAGGATGAAAGTTAATACTGTCGGCCCCGCTAAATCGCATAACGGATAAACATACACCGCTTATACGAATATAATATCCCGGAACCGAATATTTCCTATGTTGCAGATGCAATGATAAAAATCCCCACTTAATCAAATAATATTTCTTAGAACTGACAATATTTGTTTAGGTGAGGCCGACAATTACTAGTAATGATTTAGTTTCAATGTCAGTGATAAAATACTCATGACAACAAACTGCTTTTGCTACTTGATGCCAATGAAAAAAGAAAATTATGCTGCTTCAATGCGAGAACACATAAATTAACAAATATTTTTTATTTAAATTGAATATTGACAAATTGCTACCATTTAACTAACCAAAACTGTTACATAACATTTCTTAAACATGCAACTTCTGCAAACTTACATTAAATAAAACCATAGTTACCAATAAAATATAATAACTTAAACAACATGCAAAACTTTGAATAATTACTGTTAAATGCTACACATTTACTCGAGATTTGGTCAGATTTTCCTTTTTGCAGCATTTAATTAGATGCATTTTAACAGTAATTTAAAGCATTGTCAATGAAATAATTAATTTACAATGACTGATTTCTGCAGTGATACAGTCATACAGAAGTTAAATTCACATTAAAAACAACAGAAATTGGGAGAAAAAATGGCTGCTTTAAGATTTTTCTATCAAAATTTTTAAAAACTTAAAACTTTCAAACTCTTCAATGTTAATGGGCACAACGCGAGTTTCAAAATTATATAATATTTATTGGCATAAGAGCCTGGGCTGGATTAGCCATAGAGCAAATGTAGCAAATGATATGGGTCCCGCGCTCCTGGGGTCCCCACACCATGAGAGAAAAAATTAAACTACTTTTCCGTAATTTTTTTAAACTCGTTTAAACTTCTTTCTTCTTCTCTCTTAATTTAGATTTAGCTTATCACAGCAAAAATAAATGTTTATCAGGGAAATAAAAATTCTATATTTTTAATGCCCTCCTGATTATTATCATCAGTGCTGGAAAAGGGGGGGGGGGGGGGGATTTTTGTGTCTTCTGGAAACTGTAAGTTTTCTACTTGACAAAGATTGAGAACAGTCACTGTCGTAACTCCATTATTGTGTTCATTTACCTATCTAGGCATCCGAAGCAACAAACTTGGAACAACTTTTGAATGAAGTTTTGTCATTTAGATTTTGATCACTTTAGACCTTACCTTTCCGCTAAATACTCCTTTTAGATTTACTTAACAATTTTGCACATTAATATTTGATCTCTTAAAGATAGGCACTTATGACTAAATTACGACTTTGTTCTCCTAAAATCAATCTGAAGCCTGGGGCAAATGTAACGACCAATTAAAAAAAATGCTTACAAATATTTTTATCTGATAGGTCCTTTTGTTCTGAAAGAGGTAACTATTTCAAACAAAGTGATTATTTCTTGTACACATCAAATGTTAAACAATTTTACTTTTGCACGTACCAGCAATAGTTCAACTGCATTCCAATAATAAATGAAGCTATAAATTTGATCAAAGACAAATTAAAAGAAAAAAGAACTATATGTATATATTTAATTTAGTGATAAAAATTGTTTCATGATTACAAGTCTAACATTCATTCAGATTTTTACCGAGTATGGGGCTCCACTAAATTCAGGGGTCTTAAGCCTAAACTTGGTTGGCCTCTTGCGGAACAATATCCAATTTATATATATATTTTTAAATTAAAATATTGTAGCTAAAATCATAGCAAAATGCAAAAAATATATAAGACTACAAAATATGTTTCAGATTGCATTCAAATTTAAGTGGGAAGAGACATACAGGGTGTTTGAAAAGTCCTTGACACATTTTAAAAAATCATAGAAAATCAACGAACTGCAGTATCAATATGTGGTTTGTGCCATAATACTACAGTTTCAAGAATTTTTTATGACATTGCAAAAAAAAAGGAGAAAAAAAAAGTGTAACAATAGACAATCTCTGTATCGTCACAGAAAGGAAAACAAATGTCATGCAAGGTGTTTAATTATTTTAATAAACAGAAAGCAACCCCTTTCATTACTAGAGTTCAATGCGTGTACTGTTTGTGGACATGGGATGAATTTGAGTTCCGTTTAAATAGGGTTTGAGGAACATACATTGCACATGTTTAACTTTGCTGATGAAAGGTATTCTATACCATGTAACCAGCATTCTGTTTAATAAAATGATTAAACACTCCACAAGACGGTTTGTTTTTCTTACTGTGACAATAGAGCAATAACCTAGAATTACACTTTTTTTTTGTTTCCTTTTTTTACAATGCCATAAAACTTTTTTTGAACCTGTGAAGTATAACAAACTGCATAAACATTGTAATGAAAAGTCGCACCGAGTAGTTCTCAATGTTTGAAGGTAAAAACAAAATTTAACCGGTCTGCAGTTGAGGACGAGATATCTCGTCCGAGATGGATGCCATTCATGTGGTTGAGGACGAGATACCTCGTCCGAGCTAAACTGGTCTTATTTGGTAGGAGACGGGCACCTGGATTTTACAGGAATGTTTTCTCTGCAATACCATCGTCCCCCCCCCCAGAAGTATTGTTTGCTGCCGCTGTTGCTTCAAAAAGCTACGTTTGAGTAAATTGACTTTGATGGTCAGTTGTGAGGAAGCACAGTTTGTTTTGGCATGTTTGTTGGTCTTTAAAGCGGCTTTTAAGTATGGAAAGTGTTCCTCCACTCAGGGGCCTCACAGGGGACGGATTATGGCGCAAGTTGCGCCATCAAAGATGGGGGGGGGGGACTTTTAATATCTTTATTTAAATTATGTATTTATTTTTTATTATTCATTAATTTTTATTTTTATTTATTTATTTATTTACTTCTGTGTGTGTGTGTGTGTGTGTGTGTGTGTTTGCACGTGTCAAGGTGTAACACAGAACTTTTCTTATAAATAATAAAAATAAAAATTAAAAAAAAATAAATAAATAAATAAATAAAAATATTTAAAATGATATAAATTAATTAATTAAAAATGTTTAAACATAAATAAGTTCATAAATAAAGAACATTTGAAAATAAATAAATAAAAAATATTGAAAAATAAATTTAAAAAATAAAAATAATGATTAAAATTAAAAGTAATAAAAAAGGACTAGAGGGTTGAGTAAAATTCACGGGGGGCGGGGGGGGGATTTGCGCCATTGAACTTGGGGGGGGGGATGTGCACCTCACTGTATACCATATGGAAATGAACATTGTTGATGAAAGTTTTTGTTTTACTTTTTATTTTACTAGACGCTACACAATATATGATTAGAAAACGTGACTTAATCGGTTTTATTTTCTTAGTTAATCATACTGTTCAAATATAAGATCAAATTTAGCCAAACATAGATCCTTTTATATAGATTCTCAAATTCAGCCTTTTTTCAGCCAGTAACATTCTGTAGCAATTGTTCTTTCAGCAAACACCATCGTCTGCCCTTTTTCTCGAGAATCCCCAGTCCAAATCACATTCCTCTATTGTTCCTTTGATAAGCAGCTGTTTCTTCAGAAGGAGGGGGCGGGGACGATATCCTTTGCCAGCTCCCTCAATTTTCAACTGGTTTTGGTCAAGGACAGGATGATTTTGCACTCATGCATTTGATCTGATTTTTAATTTTCTATTCCATTGATGATAATCATATAAACTTCACAATAGCCGTGACTAGTGAAAATAAACGAAAAGCGTTTTCTGCAGACGCGAAAGTTCAATTTATTCGTAACTAATATGTAAATACATTTTACGCACTTATTATTCTAATCAGCTGATAAATAACATTACATTTACTATAATACCAAATAATGTCGCCTATTAACCACCAATAAATGTCTATTTTTTATGCCTCTTTCTTAAAAAATTAAGGAGAAATTATAATTCAACAATACTATGTGGAGTTAAATTTATTTCTAGAAAGCCCCCCTTCCCCCCAGTACAGATCATTGAACAAAGCACGACTCATAATTGTTTTATTTAAAAGTGTTTTTTTTTTTCCAGTTTTGCTTTCTAATTAGAAAATAGTTAGTACTACAACACCGTGAACTTCTATCAATACAGCTGTTCATGAAAACTTTTACTTTCATATCTTTTAAAATGGAAAAGAATTTTTCTTCCTTCCCTCTTCTCAAAACATTTCGATCTGTTCTACTAATAAAACACAAAGTACCTTTATATATTTGTCTGATCCTCGCCTCGGGTAAGGACATTTTGGTCGCTTTTCATGAAATTCGGTACAAAGTTAGTTGAAACCTCGGCGGTATACACTTCTAAGTCTTTTTTTTAAATTTCGAACATACTTTTTTCCCCTAATTTAACCAATTTTCAGTGCCTTTAGAATTACTAAAATATGTTTAAGAGATTAGAACAGAACAAAGCAAAGCTCATAACCTAAAACTGAAATTTTTATCTAAATATTTTCTGTCAAATTGCTACTCAAGAAAGATAAACATAGGTAGGTATCTAAGAAAATATTCTGTATGGAAAACAGCAAAACTTTAATTGATTAGTCGCAAAAAACTAATTAATACTAGTATATTTCCATACATATTCAAAATATAGTACATTATTCTAAAGAAATATTTGCAGTGCTCAGAATTACCCCCCCTCCCCCCTCTCCTCCCTTGTATGTAAAGAAATGGGAAAGAAAGGCTGCAAGTGCTTTTTATACTTGCTTTCATTACTGATTTTTGCATTACTGCTCATTCGATCTGTCTACTGTTGCTTACAAGGGTGACAAGTTCGTACCTGCTCCTTATACTTTACACTTAGAGTATAAAAGGGAACGAGTGGTTAAAAATAAGCAGGTAAAAGATACACAAAATACATGAATAATTTTTGAATATTTTTTCATTTAAAATGTGATTTACTGTTACTTACGGATAATTTGAAGATATTTTAGTCAATAAGTTAACATAATTGTTAAAGAAGTACAATGAAGCACTCTTTCGTAATGTATATTTTTTTCAAAAATTCTCTTTTGATTTTAATTACTTACCAGTGGCGTAGCCATGGGGAGGGATAGGGGGGTTAGAACCCCCCCCCATGAGCCCCAAAAAATTATATATCTATATATATACATATATATATATATACACACACACATACATATATACATATATATATATACACACACACACCCACATATATATATATATATATATATATATATATATATTGTGAATATATATATATATATATATATATTGTGAAGCACAGTTTATACGTTTCTCTTTTGTACGTTTTTATCAATTATGTGTTTTTCAAATCGGTCCCTGCATAGTCTAATACTCAGTAACCTATACCAATTATACGTTTTTTCATACAGTCCCTTCAAAAACGTATAAACAGTGCTTCACCGTATATACATACATATATGTATATATTGTATATATATATATATATGTGTGTGTGTATAAACTTGAGGGCATAGCTTTACTTTAAACTTCAGAAAAAATTAACACCCCCCAAAGATTTTTTCTCGCTACGCCACTGTTACTTACTAAGAGTTTTTGACGCTTTTCTTAAAAATTATTTTTTGATACATATTTTTGAAACTTCTTTTATTTTCTTCGTTCTTTTCTTTCTTTACATATATGTCGTGAAGTATAAGGGTAGTTCTAATATGTTTAATGATTTATTATGTTTACTTATGCTGTGACAGAAACTGGTCAGATCATGTGCCCCCCCCCTTCCAACTTGCTTGACACTTAATCTTTGAACCTGAAGTTTTGCAAAATCAAAACGAAAATCATAGAGTATCATTTACAGTTTTATAAAACAATATTTTATCTTTGCGTGTCTGAGGGGGAGGGGCACGAGTGTATTATTTTGCTTCAATGTGGGCCGAAATGGTGATTTTTGATGCTTAATTGAGAAAAAGAACTCTTCCCAGAGATATTGGAAAGTGAAATACCCTCGTCTCCCCCTCGCAGACACTCTGCTTAATTGCAATTATTATTATTATTATTTATTATTATTTATCAGCTGCAATTTCATAATATTTGAAGAGAACTATCACATTTTTTTCTCTACTTAAGATATATTTTCACCACTAAAATTGTTTCTTGACGACACATTCCTGGCTTTGGAGGTAAACAAAGGTCACATTATCTTCAACATAGAGCAAAACAACAACGGTTAAGATCGGGTGGTTTTCTGAATGGCATTGTGCCTTCCAACGCGGAGTAGAACTTGGTGGGGGTACATTATTCACACATGAGTGCTTTACAGATGGACTGAACACGTGCAGCAATCATTACAACAAAGCCCAGATAATGACTCATTACTTGGCATTTTTAGGACACATTTTTATCAGTTCTGGAAAAAGAAAAAAATATCATTCATCTTCACAAAATCAATTCACAAAAAGAGCAAAACATTCCATATCTACTAAATGTACTCTCGCCTACTTCCCCCCCCCCCTTTTTTTGATAAAAATTGTTTTTAATGCGAAACTCATCCTTCAATCGAAATATTGCAACGTTTTGATGATAATCGCCAAGAGAACTTTAAAATTTACATATGAAAAAGAGGGAACGTGGGATTTGTTTTAAAGCAAAGAAAAGGAAAGGAAAGGTTTTTACATAAACAAAAATACCAAACTGAGAGGAATATTAATTGCATATATTATCATTTTAATTAAGTAACAGCTGTAAAACATAATTTGTTTTACTACCCTTATATTATTTTACACGGTAATTATTAATTTTGCATTAATAAACTTTATTTACATTTATGTGCTAATTAAGATTGTAAGTTGAAATGTCAGTTCATATAATTAAGCAATAAAATAAAGATGGAATACTCTTAAAAGACCAAAAAAAAAAAAAAAAAATGGTGGAGCTAAAAATATATATATGTAAGTGTGTAGTAATGCATCCAGTTATCCAAAGGATGGAGAGCATATTTCCATGCCGCCCCCCAAAACTTTCTTTCATGATCATACAAAAGGACAAAAAATGCTCACATCTCCTGAAATTACCGAACATCCCTCAGCACCTCCTCTACCAGGAATTGGTTTTTGTGTATAAAGAACACACATACACACACACACACACACACACATATATATATATATATATATATATATATATATATATATATGTTTTTTTTTTTTTTGTAAATCAATGCTTCAAGCAGATAAAAAGTACCCACCCACATATATACCACAAGAAAATTATACATATTGAAAAACAATTAGGTCTCCCGCACAGTGAATTGTTGTTTGTGTACTTTTTAACTAAGAATAAATTCCATACACAAATCTCAAGTTGACAAAAAGGTACTCTTGAACATTTACCACCACACCTACACACATAAAAAAAGAGAAGAAAATCCAATTAAAAAATTACTCTATTACGCTTATTCAACACTACTTTATATGTAAACGCAAGGTTTCAGTTACTAAAAGCTTTCAGTTTTTTTTCTCAGACGTAATTAATTTGTATTTGCTTTTATAATTTTCCGTCATATAGATTTACATGAAAGTAGATATCTCATAATA
The DNA here is from genome assembly GCF_026930045.1 of Uloborus diversus. Classification (NCBI taxonomy): domain Eukaryota; kingdom Metazoa; phylum Arthropoda; class Arachnida; order Araneae; family Uloboridae; genus Uloborus; species Uloborus diversus. The sequence goes on from NC_072736.1 coordinate 102,354,598, forward strand.
AGACCAAAAAAAAAAAAAAAAAATCACGCTAAAAGTTTATACTTTATCAAGTAAGATCCGCAAATTCCTTTTTTAGATATGCTTGCCCACTTACCCCTTCCTATGGTTAAGTAGGACACCCACGTCATTTTTTTAAAGAATATATATTTTAAAAATATTTAAAGCAATGTTTTAAGAAATAATTATAAACTTGTGTTCATTAATAATGTTAAAGATAAAATAAGTCAGTAAATTTGAATTTTTTTGCTTTAAAACTTGTGTATAAGGCTTCAAAATCGAACTATGCCAAAAAAGGGTCCCATTTACCCCAACCCTATATTCTGTTTTACTCAAAATAAAAAAATAATTTTTCAAACATTTTAAGTCAAAGTATGTAAACCTAAATTGCGTAATTTAGCTTCAAAGTATTTCTTGCTCTCATATATATATATGTTTCCCACGTTCGGAAGATGGGATTCAAAGTTTGTTTGCTGATTTTAAAAAGAAAAAAAAGTGATGCAAGTTTTATGTTATTTTATAAATAAAAATAATTAGATTTTTTTATAATCATTTTGTAATTTTTTTTATATTTAAAAAGAAATACAAGGCTAAATTTTTTTTGTGTGGGTTGAAAAGAAAAAAAATTGTGTTCAATGTTTCTCGTTTATAATTTTACAATCTTCACACATTAGGAAGACTGGTTGTAATGTTCAAAAATATTTATATCAACTATCATTTAGATAGCTAAGACATTTCGTTATTTAGTAAGTCAGTAAGTGAACGAGTTGAAAGCACAGAGTGTACTTTCATAAGCCAACAAGAGAACTTCCACGAAGTCCCTTGACTCTGTCAAGGTCGACTAGTCGCTCTTGCTGGGTCGTGCAAAGGAAGACTAACTGACAGGGAGGTTGTTCCTCCACTCCCCCTTAAAATCCCGCTCAGTAGGTGCTGTGGGGGGAAGGAACGTAGTGGAGTTTTGCAAGGAAAATAACAGATAGGAGCCTGCTTATTTTCAAAGCATTTCTTGAATTCTCCCCTCTAGGCTATGAATGCAGTTTTCACGCGCAAGGGCTAACTGCAGGGTGGTTAAACAGACATTATTTTTCAAGAGGTTCAAAGTATTTAAAATTAAATAAAGTGGGAAAAGCGTTCCTGCAAAACACCACTTTCGTTGTTTTTAAAAGTCTACTAAAGCTGCAGACATTTGTATCTATAAGAAATTAAATTATTATGATAGAAATTGAAAATTTCTTTATTTAAATTTTAAATAATTAAATGATTCTACAGCAAATAGTAGGGCAGAACTTGCATTGAAAATAAATTAAAGATGAAAGGGGAAGTCACCATACTAATCCATTTCTTTTGCATCACTGAAGGTAGCTCAGAACTGCAATATTCAAACTTGAAATTCAGAAAAATTCAGGGAGAAAATCATCTAACATAATCAAAAATGGGGTAAAATTGTTTTCTGGAATTTCAATTTCAAAAAATTTCTATGGATGAAATCCCGAACCCCATCCCTTCCATCAAAGATGGCCTACAATTGCCTATTTTAGAGAATCATTTCGAAAACTTTCCGCAGGAGTGTAACCCTCCTACTCTCCCTCTTCCTCCAACATTGTTTTCGATAGCTAAAATTGATTTTTTGGACTTTAACTTCGAAAGTTTTCTGGAATGCTTATGGAGAGTCCCTGAAATCTGAAAACCTTCCCATACCGTAATGTTACCATCAATGGCATATAATCACATTTTCAACACATCAATTTCCAGAAATCTCCATCAGGGGAGAGCTTTTAAACTCCCCTCCCTTGCCTCAAAATCACCAAAGGTTGTACAAAAATACTGTTTTAGAGGTGTTCGGTTTAAAATTGTGTTTTTAAAACTATAAATTCAAACATTTTCCTGACCATCTTGAACCCACTTCCTGCCACCAACATTATTAAAAATCATCTACAATTTTGTTTAGGATTTCAACTTTGAAAAATTGTCTGGAGAGAGTCTCTTCCTCCAACCTTACCTAAACTGGGATACAATATCGTGTTTTTTTGACTTCATTATTGAAAAATTTCTGAATAAGAGTATGAGAACCTTCCCTTCCCCAAATGTCATCAGAAGTCGTTAGAATTGCGTTTAGACCTGATCTATCGAAATTTTTCCAGGGGCGAACCCCCCTTCTTTTAGATTATCACTAGCAAAAATACCCGGCGTTGCCTGGGTTAGCAATAATTATGAGAAGCAATCGTTACTTGCATTTGTTTTCTGTTTTAAGTGAAAGAACTTAAAACACACCTTTTTGACGTGATTTAAAATCTAGCTTCTTTCTTACTCATAAAACTAAAGTAGCAGTAAGTAAAAAGAGCAAAATAGTATTCATTTAGAAACGAAAACACGAAATTTAAGCGTATACAAATTTGAAGAATTTCCGAAATATGAAATTAAACTTCACATGTTAAAAAAGATTTATCAATTAATACTTATTTTTTGTTTACATGGAGTCTTACCTTCTCTGTACGGCTATTGAAGAACGAACTGTTTAAAAAATGTAGCCGCGCGCCCCGTGATCCCCTTAAACTTGCTTTAGTTATTTTGGAAATTTCCAATTATTGTGGGTTCTTGGTGCGATTTAAAATGTTACCGAATTTGCGGGAATCGTTTTGGGATGCCTTGGATAATGCTCCCCCTCCTTACTTTGTAAAACGGTATGTTACTAATTTTTGTTAAAGAGATATTGTCGCCATATGCTATGATACTTTTGGTCACCATAAAATGGCGCTAAAACAATTTCATCCGAAATGTTTCCAAAATAAGTAGTAAAATTTGGCGATGGTTTGAATTTGAGCACAAAGTCACATTAATGGAAGTTTTTGTGCTGTTTATGAATTTGCCTAATTTCGTTGCTAGATTATTTTACAGTAAATTTTGGCGAGGTTTCTGCTGTTAGTTTGGATAATGATTAAAAAATCCAATCAGCACAAATAATAATTAAAAAACCATTAATTACACCAAGGTTCCGTTTAAATGGAAAATAATCAACCAAATCAAGTTACTATTATCCAATCTTGGGGAAAAACGTTACTTTAAGATTTGACTTGAGAAAAGCCTCGAACAGTCAGACGAAACACAAAAACATTCAACAATTCTTATGAACTGGGAGTTGAGATGATACACTAAATAATGAATTGGGTTGAGGAAAGCCTTCGAACATGGAACCAAAAAAGCTCATAACTCGTTTTTCATACAACTTAGAAACTTCGAACAGATGCTATCTTCAGCAGAAAAATTGGCGCTTTCGATAGACATATAATGTTAATATGTGCACGTTTTTTTCCACCTCCATATTGAGGCATTTATGCGAAAATTTGGACAAATTAGAATAAAAAAGGAACTATCAATCGGATTTTTTTCGAACTGGTCTACAAACCTCCCCAGTACCAAAAAGAACAAACGGTGAAAGTTTCAGCCAAATCTGCCGGGTAGTTTCTGAGATCTTAGGGAACAAATTTACCAAACTCCAATTGTATATATATAGACTAAGCTACTATACTTTTTAAACACATAAAACGTTCAAAGCCTAGATACTTATGAAATGGAAAAAACGTTCAGATTTGAGTTAGATGAGGGTTTCAGTTTTAAAATATCGTCAACAGTCCCTCTAAAAATATCTATCATAATAAGGAAAGTAGTCATCCCCCCCCCCTCCCTTCGGAATAAGAAAAATTTTCAAAATAACATCAACATTCTGTTTTTGGTTTTGGTTTATCCCCAGTTCTGCCGACACTTCAAACTTCCTCTCGCCTTTAATATTTTAATATATCAAAACGTATGATTAAATCAGAAAACGGGGGGAGGGGGACGAAATGTCGGCTAAACTGGGAAGACACCCTTTTTTAACCCCAACAGAATTGGCACAATAGCTTCTAAAAAATTCCCTTTTTAATGAATTCTCGAAACGTCATCTTAGAATATCGACGTCAGTCCCTCAAAATCAACATCAGCATCAACCATTCTGAAATAACGATAACGGCTCATCTAAAAATCTCCATTACATTAAAATTAATAGTAAAAATCTTCATTAATACAGCTAAAATCCATGTCTTCGGCCGGCTAACAAAAATTAAAACGGTCTGTTACAAATTTTCGTCAAAAAGATATTGTCGCCAAATCATGAGATACTTCTAGTCACCATAACATGGAGCTAAACATTTTCATCCAAAATGTTTCCAAAATGAGTAGTAAAATTTGGCAATTGTTTGAAAATGTGCAAAAAGAAAAATTTATGGAAGTTTTTGTGCTCTTTAATGGATTTGCCTAATTTAGTTTATGGTGGATTATTTTTTATCTTGAAAAAAGTTTTAAAGATTCTTTTAATGGCGATATTTTGTTTACATGGTGAAAGCTGAGAAACATTGGCTTCAAAAACAGCGACAGTTGAAAAAATGGCACAAATGTATTCGCATAAGCTACTGAAATCTTTGCAAAGAGTTTGGCGAGATTTCTACTGGTAGATTGGATCATGCGTCTGATCAGCACAAATAATAAAAATATAACAATAATTTCATTAAAGTTCCATTTAAATGGAAAATAATCAGCCAAATCCATTTATTATCAGCCAATCTTGTGAAAAAACGTTACTTTAAGATTTGATTTGAGAAAAGCCTCGAACAGTCACACGAAACGCAAAAATATTGAACAGTACAACAATTCTAGCTATCAACTGAGAGTTGAGATGATACACTAAATAATGAATTGGGTTGAGGAGAGCCTTCGAACATGGAACAAAAAAAGCTCATATCTCGTTTTTCATACAACTTAGAACTTTCTAACAGATGCCATCTTCAGCAGAAAAATAAGCGCTTTCGATGGACACATAATTTTAATATGTGCACGTATTTTTTCAGTCATTTTGGGGCATTTATGCGAAAATTTGGACATATTAGAATAAAAAAGGAACTAACAATCGGATTTTTTTCGAACTGGTCTACAAACCTCCTCAGTACCAAAAAGAACAAACGGTGAAAATTTCAGCCAAATCTGCCGGGTAGTTTCTGAGATCTTAGGGAACAAATTTACCAAACTCCATTTTTATATATATAGATATGCTGCGTTTTTGGAATTAAATGCTCCAAAAGCGCGGGGAGACTAGCAAGAATATAAGGGGCTCATAACCCCCATATAGCTCAAAAAATTATATCCCTATAAATGCATCTATTCATGTGTGTATGCATTAAAAGTGCACTCCCCCCACCATGAAAAATTTATTATCCATATTATTGTCTATTATCCATACAAAATTGAGGGCTCCTTGGTAACATTTGCTATAGGCCCTGATTAATCCGGCAACGATAAGAGCCAAATATGTCATACATGAATTTTAAAAATTGCATTTAGTTTCTATATGCTTGTTTTGCATAGTAGGATATAACAGAAAAAAATGATAAAAAAAACCCCCTTGATAATACATACTTTATCTACATGCACAAAGTCTCCATTAGGAGAGCTTGAGCTTCGATCATCTCCAGACTCTGAATGTGCACCAAAATCTCCAAAGTCAATCTAAAATTAATAAATAAGAAACATCAGTAGGAAAGAAAAATAAAATTATGCTACAAATTTTACTTGTGAAACAATTGTATTAGTCTTTGTAAAATCAGTCAAAACTTTGTACTAAAATATGAATAGTAAAATCAGACAATGTAAATAAAAGAACAAATAAAAGTGAAATAAATTAATAAATTAATAAATAAACAAATAAAAATGAGCACTGATGGTTGATTTTTTAACAAAAATATTACAATACAAATAAAAAATAACATCCTATATATCCTTTTCAATCTTTAAAAATTCATATAATCTTATATTTACCCAATTGTTCCATAACTTTCACTGAACAAAAGATTTAACAAAATTTCTAACAGTATGCAATTTATATGAAATTTTTTAAAATCTTTTAATGTATGAAATTTTTCAACAACATTTATCAGAAGATTTATTACAAAACATAGAAAAAATGTAACTCGCATTTCAGTACAGTACAGCAGGGCATATTTTAAGGAAATTTGACTGTGTGGGTAACTTCAACTTCCTCGGAAGGGGGGGGGGGAGGGATTGTAAATGTGCAGTTTACGTTAGTTGAATAATCGTCAAAAAAGAGTTGGGGTGTGAAAATTGGAATTAGGGAAATTATTGCTAATGGTCGTTTTGTTCGACAGGAAAAGAGTGTAAATAACATAAATGCTGTGACTCAGCATTTAAAATAGTTCAAACAGTCACTGAGTTTTTGAATTTTTTAAATTTCATTCATTGTAATACAACCAAATTCAAATAACATTGTCTTTTTCAAAAAAAGATTTCATATAAAACCTCTCTTTGTGAAGTTTTTACAACCAAATTCAAATAACATTGTCTTTTTCAAAAAAAAAAAAAAAGATTTCATATAAAACCTCCCTTTGTAAAGTTTTTACAACCAAATTCAAATAACATTGTCTTTTTCAAAAAAAGATTTCATATAAGACCTCTCTTTGTAAAGTTCAGCTTCTGGTTTTCCTTCTCTTTGGTTTTTAATTTGCAGAAATTTTATGGTGGATGGTCACGGGTTGAAATAGGATATCCCACAGCCATTTAGAGCAATATTCAATCTTTTGTTTATTGTTTCAATTGTCGTTCCGGCACGATGGTCTGATTTGACTATATTATAACTGGAAACTACCCGCTCCACCTGCATCGAATGGGGAACACATATAGAAACACATAACCGATGGAAAAATTTAGAAAAATGTAGGTGGGCAATTTTATTTGACTGTGTGGGCAATTGCCCAAAAAAATCCCATTAAAATATACCCTGCAGTACAGTACTTACATATATGTAAAAACTAGAGCGAAAAATTATAAAATTAACAATGAACAGCAGTAAAGCTAAAATGAGTGAAAATATAAAGTTTTATAAACAAGATAGTATTTCAAGCAACAAACCCCAATTATAGTTAACATATGAGGGGAGATTAAATATTAATACACACAAGTTTAGTTTGTACTACTTTGTTTACTAGCTTTTATGCTTAAATTGGTTCCAGAAGGTAAAATATTTTAACATTATTAACTCACAAAAAAAAAAAAAAAACAATAATAAATTAACGAACAAAATTAGAAGACTTTTTCTTTTATCCTCATATATATATATATATATATATATATATATATATAAAAGCCAATGATCAAGTAACGCTCCTGATGTCACCAACAATGAAACGCGCGCTACGGCATGATAATTTGATAATGTGTTTTCGTAAAAATGCAGGGAAAGGCTTTATTGTGACAAGGCTGAACTGGATCCAGGAACTTAACTGTTTTACTTGTAAGAATGTGTCATTTCAAGGGAATGAAAAAAACAAAAAAGTGGTCAACAATGAACGCTATCTACTGGAGTTTAGGGTTCATCCACTAAAGTTAAAAGTTAAAATTTCAACTATCAAAATATCACCAAACAGGCAATGGCTTTGTTCAAATGTAGCAGCAATTTTCAACTATCATATCTTGACGGGTGATTTTCTAGTTTAAAAATCATAGGCAATTCCTAATTAAATTATACAATGGTGTGCAAAAATTGAGGACGACACGGTTTTTTCAATATAACTTTGTACAAAAGCTTTCCAAATCAGCACATTTAATACTGTAAGATCCCCAATACGTAAGGACATGTGTAAGGTAAGCAACACTTACTAATAGAGAAATCATAGGGATAAAAAGAAGCTTTATTGAAAAAGTAGCATGGAGCGCAATGCGACTGAAGGCCGAAACATCCCTGTGATAGGTGTCCAGCAAGAAACATCTGGTCTTTAGTAGGGGATATGATATCTCCCGACTGCTAGGCAGGCTTCACAGAGTCTGCCCATGCTGAGACTGAGGGTGTCAATGAGTTGTTGAGGCATTGCTGCCCATTTGTCTTGCAGCGCCAATCGAAGCTCCCGAATCATTACTGGTGGTAAGGTACGAGCTGCCAAGCGTCTGCCTAGAGAATCCCATACATGCTTGATGGGATTGAGATCCGGAGATCGTGCCGGCCAATCCTTACGTTCAATATCCTCACTCTCTAAGAGCTGTTCGGCAGCTACTGTGTGATGACATGATGCATTGTCGTCCATAAAAAGGAACTGCGGACCCATAGCGCCTCTAAAAAGGTGCACATATGGAAGAAGAATCTCGTTACAATAATGGGTCCCGTTGACTGAACCTGCGTCGAAGATGTGAAGGTCTGTACGACTACCAAGCATGATGCCTCCCCAAACGAGATCACCGCGATCTCCATACCTGTCCCTTTCAATGATGTTTGAGGGATGATTGCGGCTTCCCCGCTCTCTCCAGATGAGTATGCGATGAGAATCGCTACTCAGACTGAATCTGCCCTCATCTGTAAAGAGTACTCGTCCCCATTCATTGTCTCTCCAATTCCGGTGTTCCCGGCACCACAGAGAACGTCTTCTCCGATGGGCAGGCGTTAGAGGTACACACCGTATAGGGCGTTGTGCAAACAGACCACCACCGTGCAGTCTTCTGGCCACGGTAAAACGCGATATCGGTCGTCCAGTGGCCTGTGTCGTGTGTCTAGCGATTTCTCCCGCTGTCTGCCGCCTGCTTCTTCTGGCCTGTAAGACAATATACCGGTCATCTGCGGGTGTGGTTCCTCGTGGACGACCACTATTGAACCCCCGGATAGCTGTTCCTGTAGTTTGAAATTGTCTCCAAAGTCGTGAAATAATGCTGTGAGCAATTCCGAACTCTGCAGCCACACTTGTCACACTGCGGCCTTCCTCCAACTTCCCAATGATTCGACCTCGGGTAAAAGCATCCAGATGTCGTCTAACAGATTGATTATTTGCAATTTCTCGGTGAGGCAGCAACTCGGTGTGATTTTAACTGCTATATGGCGTGCAATCTCTTTGCCAAAAATACTGATCTTACAACGAGAACATGCTTTATACTACTCAGACACTCCCCCATTACGTCTGACTGCATATCTGCGCATGTGCTACCGTACATCACCTTACTTGATCTCCTGATTGGTCTTTCTCTCCGCTCTGCCTCTTCGTTCAGCTGATATGCTAATTTTTCGACTTCGTCCTTAATTTTTGCATTCCAGTGTATATTATTTATATGCAAGAGTTAATTCTCTCATACATGAACTGCTGCAACATGATGCCATTTTATCATTCATACGTCCTCTCCATACACTATGGATGCATGTGACATTGAAAACATATGCTCTCATACACAGTGGAACCCTAATATAATGTAGTCCATTTCGTAGGTTATCCCGCTCAGAGGCGTGCACAGGAGGGAGAAAGAACACCTGTTGGACCGGGTACAAGCCTGAAGGGGGCCCACTATTTTTAAAACTAGGCGTGAAATATAGAAGTAAACAATATGGAGGGTGGCCCAGAAAAGTCACTTGTGACGTACCCTAAAATTTTTTGATCCCGCTTCCGACGTCATTTTCTGCTGGTGCATGATAAAGACTACACTGATAATGCTAAAACGTCCCAGATTTTACGGAAATTCACCTTTTTCAGAAAGTTTGCTGAATAATTTTTTCTATTAGCAGATCAAAATATCTTTTTTTATCTATACAAGACTCATGCATAATTTTTTTCCAGGTTTAGATTTTTTCAAGATAAATTTGTTTCATGGCAATTTGAAGCTGTTTTCCCAATTGGACCATTTTTTATCACTGGTCCGACAGCAAACGTAAAATCACGGTTCCACTTTATACTTTTTGCAGTAAAAGTAATCAACTATGCAAGTACAACACACAATAATTGGATGGATTTATCTTCAAATCATTCTGAATAACAAAAAGCACTAAGTTAAGTAAATAAGGAGTTTGTATACAGAAACAAATGCAACTTTTAAAAACATACCTGATCATCTGCAGCATCAGTACTTCCACTTTCCACATCCAATGGAATCACAGGAGTTGTAACCTCGATCACTTCGGGAGGTTCACCTGTTCTCCATTCAAAAGTAGTAGTATTTCCTTTCTCAATTATGTGCTTAAGCATAGGAACACAAATGGATTCAGCATCTCTAAAAATATGCAGTACCATCAGCAAAATGAAACAAACTATAATTATGTATTAACTTTGAGCTTATTGATATCAGCTCACAAATTAAGTCTATGTTACTAAGATAAACTTATCAGCTACTTCAAAGTCTTAAAGGATTCGAAATAATTGAGAGTTCTTTCTAATTTGAAATTTATCACAAGAAACAAACACACAGACTCAAAATTTAAAATTTGCAAATGACAGAAAAAAAAAAAAAAACATAAATCATCATAATATTTTAACAAAACTGAGTTTTTGCTAAGTTATAGTACACATCATGAGCGTTTCGGATTTGTTTTATTTTAATTGCATTTCCAGTTTAAATGAAAGAGTTTGTTTTTGATACTCTTTAACACTAAACATTAATATTTGGTTAACATAACTAATTACAGATAAATTTGGCAGTCAATGCAAAGCCAGTTACAATTCAGCAAATAATATTTACCTGTTAAGTGTAAAATTTAAAAATGAAACATAATAATTTCGAACATGCACCAAGTCTTTAGCTGAAGCTGAGATAGCATTAAGAGCATCAGGTAGGTCATCTAATAGTGACAAAAGTTCTTTCTTGATGTTTTTCCCCTTTAAAAAAACGAAAAAGAAAGAAAAGTTTACAGAAAAATTCAAATTCAAATATTTCCCATAAATAATTTGGAAATAAACATAAGAATAAGGATTTAAGGATGAAAAAGCTTGTGCTTTACTTCAATTTCTATTTGCTGACAAGATGTAGCATAATTTTCTCTCATTGCGTGTTCATTTTTAGCATAATCAGCTTCTTTCTTGATACATTCCTAAAACAAGTAAGAATTACAAACATAAGGTCAAATTAAAGACAGTTCATGACAATGTTTTTTTATTACTGATTAAATCTCTAATGGTTACTTTCTGCTGAAACTCTCATTTGTTTTTTGTTTTTTTTTTAAACAGTGCAAAAATTAAGCGTATTACAAAATAAGATAAAATCAACAAAGTAAAAAGGTCTTAGTATTTTTTTTTTTAATGTAGAAGTCTGTTTTGAGGTAACCCCTCTTGATGCAAAATGACGTGAGCTTTTAGATGTAAAGATTTATGACAAAAGTCACTTATGCCTCATAAGCAGGGGCTAATTACAGAATAGGCTAACTATGTCATGGTCTAATGTGCCCCATATGGCTAAAATTGTGTTAGCAAAAAATGTAAGTTTTAATGCCAAGAGCACTGAAAATGCAATTTGCCTTGGGTCCCCAATATCTTAATCAAGTTGCCCATAAGTTAATATCTTTGTGCATTGAAAACAGGGTTTCGTGGAACAAAGAAACATAATCTGCAATTTTTGTCAGTCTGTATTTTTATGCTGTTGATTGTACTTTTGCTCCTTAGCTCAAAGGTATTTATTTCTTAGAATACAAAATGAAATGGAACTTAATTGAAATATTGGTGAATTGAAATACAGCAAAACCTGTAAAGTTGACCACCCTTGTAAGTTGATTACCTGTCTATGTTGACCACCAATATGCACCAAATTTGGCTGACATTCATATAACAAACCCTTTGTAAGTTGACCACCTGTTTAAGTTGACCACTAAAGTACTGCACCGCAAGTGGTCAACTTACACAGGTTTCACTGTACTGGTAATTGATTAATTAACCAATCTAATCAATTTAAGGGATAAACCTTTTTCATAAAATTATTCTCATTGAATGATTATTTTTATCCATCCTCAGCATTGTAACTAACTAATGCACAATAATATATCAATATAATTTGTTTATAACCAAACACATAACAAACTACCTAAAGAAAAAATAACTGAATTTTGTAAAAATTCTATACTTTTCACAATGCACTCAAAAGGGTAAAATTACTTTTCTTGGTCAGAAAGGAGTTTTAGTATCCCTGCAGTTTTTAATTATTCCAAGAAAATGACACCACAAACAAAGAAAAGAGCAGCTCAAGTCATTTTAAACCAAACTTTCCCAGAAATGCATGTTTCAACACTCAAATTTATAATTAGATAATGGTAAGAAACTCTCTACCTGACTTGAGTAGTACTTCTTTTTGTTTTTGGTGTGATTTTCTTGGAATAATTGAAAATTGAAAACTACAGGAATACTTAAACTGTCCATTCTGTCACAGAAATTTATTTTGTCCTTTTAAGTGCATAATGAAAAGTGCTTAGTATTTAAAAAAAATTCTGCTATTTTATTCTTTTTAGTGTAAATGTATTTCAGAAATAGTATGATATTACCATCACAAAATTTCACCTTATTTTTTCATTTTTTCTCCATACTGAAAGAAAAAAAAACCTATATACTTGCCTAAAACTTTAAGCAGTTGGCACTAAAAAATAATAATTGTTCCTCTCTAAGATTTATTTGTATGATAATTTAATTAAAACCACTTAAATATTAAAGGTTTCCCAAAAAAATTTATGCTTCACAAACATACAAACTACTCCAGATAAAGATACTTATATGTCTCTTTACTTTGTCCTGTTATTGATCATTGGCATAGATGAGGATAAATATCCTACGAGGGCAATGATAGGGAATAAATTTCATGCTTTCCAGAGGTGCCTTCACTCAAAATTTTCAATATGATCATTATTTAAACTACTGGTGTAAGGCAATGAATTTTTGAGAAAATGGGTTTTATATTTTATCATTTCATGCAGAAATTGCGCGATCTTTACTGTTTTCCATCCTAACTGAAATAATTTTATTTTAGAATTTTATTTTTTAGCTTTAAGTTGTACCATAATTTAAAGAAATCATTTAGTGAAATCCCGAAGTCTATAAGTGGCCTAGTTGCTGCTATAAACAAAAGCAGGCCTCAGAATTTCCGCAACAAACATGCCAAGTATAATAAAAGTGCTTAAAAATGATCTAAAATACCGAATATGCTATCTTTTTAACTATAGCCTGAAGGCATCGCAGACAATGCAAAGTACGGGGTCACAACGATGACATACTGGCATGTTTAAGGTAACTAACAACAGAAGCTTTGGTCCACTTGCATAAACATTTTTTAGATTGACACTTTATAGATAAACCAAATCAAATCGAGCAACATGCATTCACAAAAGATTTTTCCATAAAGAAACGTTTTTTTTCAAAATGTAATTTTAACCCATTAAAATATTTTCAGCATTTATAGCTTGCATCACACAGGGCCACATGGAGATATTTATCACACATTTACAGATACTAACCTCTTGAGTTTGTTGAGCCTTCATGAGTTGTCTTTTCAAAGAAGGCAATTCATAAACAATATTTCGGATCAATAGCTGAGCAGCCTCACCTTTAAAAGAAAGTATTGACAATGGTATCAAAGATTTTCCACTAAAAAGTTCTGTAGCTGAAAATGAGTGCAATTTTGTTTACCAAGGTAAATGCTGTCTTTTTCATACAATTTAACAATCTCCAACCAATCTTTCATTCTTTGGGAAGAATACTGTCCAAAAATATTTTTTGATGAAGATTCAGTGGTTTTCAAAATATCAACAATCTGCAGGCAGTGGAAATAATTGATGTCTGAAAGCAAACATAAAGGATAAAGATACACAAAAGACTGCTTTTAATATATGTAGATAATTTTCTACACACATATATATATATTAAAACCGGAATCAGTCAATTTTCAAAGCCTCAAAACCAAAGACAAAAACTGAAAGTAGACAAGCAGAATACAATTGATCATACAATGAAATCCCTCTAATGCGGACACTAATGGTACAAAAATTTTTGTCTGCAATAGAAGGGTGGTCTGCAATACAGGAGTTTATTAATGTTATTTGTCTTGGAATCGAGGAATTGAAAATTGTCCACGTAAGAGGGGTGTCCGTTAGGAGAGGTTTTACTGTATAATTAGTATGAATACAGCTAATATAAAGCTTTTTTTAAAAGCACATATGGATGCCTCAATTGCTAAATTGATTATCTCCACCTTAAAAAAAATCCCCATTTCTGCTTAAATAGTGCTTTATCAATGCTTTGCATGTGAATCTATATCAAAGTTTTGGCTCATTTCTGACCCTGTGATGGCAGAAAATGTAACCAAGGGCCTATTCACTCCTATGGATAACACTACCTTCTTGATAACTTTTCTCAACTTTTTGTTTTATGGAGTTAATCGATTTGTGAATTTCAAGTGAGGCATTCATATAACATTCGTGAACATGCCCTTAATTTAAAACTTTGAATTTTCATATTAACAGAATTCAATACCATCTGTTTTGGATTTTAATAAAGCAATAAATTAGGGAATTTGAGGGAGGGAGGAAGAGGAGGGAAGAATGATCAACTTTAGATTGAAAGAATTATGATATGGTAATAGTTTATTGGTCACTAGTGATACCCGCACGGCTTCGCCCGCAATAGAAAAATCAAAAGGTCTTTTGGTTCGCCTGTATATTTACAAATAATGTATAGTGAATTTTCTCGCCAGTTGGCTTGTACCGACATTACGGTTCCACGTTATGATAATTTCGTATCTCGCCAATTGGCTTGTGCCCATGTTACGGTTCCACGTTACGATAATTTCGTAATTTATGATACTTTTTTTCTTAAAATTGGAATAAAAAAAGAACCACATCGAATTTTCGAAAAATCGCTTCGAGGTGCACACCCCCATGCTACATACTAACTTTGTGCCAAATTTCATGAAAATCGGGCCGAACGGTTTAAGCGCTATACGCGTCACAGACATCCTACGGACATCCTACAGACATCCTCCGGACAGAGAGACTTTCTGCTTTATTATTAGTAAAGATGAAACACAAGAAACATCTCCTTACTTAAATTTTTCAGCAGAAAATGTTATTTATGCATAAAAGATCAGAAATGTTAACTTTCAAAATGAACTACCATATTTTTGGGAGTAAGTGCCCTATCGAAATATATTCTCAAGAGTTTTTTTAAAAATGTATCTTCAATACATTAAAACTTCTTTCCTAATGTGATTATCATTTGAATAAACATACCCTACAGAAGAGAACCTTCGAAACTCTCAATTTCTACAACCTGATGAACAAAAAATAATTAAGGAAAATAGCACATGTAGGGCTTGTGCAATTTCTTGATACATAGTGGAGCGCCACAAATCCGCCAAAGGCTGAAACCTGCATGGATTTTTTCTGTTTTTTTTTTAAATTATTTTTTTACAAGTTTTTTCTTCGCTCTATGAATTTTTTTTCCCATTCTTATTTTATTCATGTCTCTAATCATCCAAATCAGGATAATTTGCCCAAACAATTGTTTTTACCTCATAATTTGCGGATAGTGTGTTTTGTTTTAATACATTTTTCGCATGCCAAGTAATGTAATCAAGGGCGCCAATAAGGGGGGGGGGGGGCTCGAGCCCCCCTTAGAAATTAGAACTTCCTTCTTTTTAGTACTATTTTCTTTCTAAAAATGTAAAAACATTTCTTCTCCAGCTGTTAATGAATAAGTTATTAAAAATGTCATTTTTTAATAACTCTAATCTGCACTGAAATTAGTTTCCATAGGGATAATATCCTGTTAAACCATGAAGAAAATATCTGAGCCCCCCCCCTATAATTTTGCATATAGGCGCCCTTGGATGTAATCAAATGAAAACATTTATTCAAAAAAAAAAAACATTTGAATTTCTGTTCAATATGCTTTATATTGTGTACTACTGATGAAAAAATAAAAATAAGAAATTTCATAAATCAAAAGCAGATACTAAAAGATTGTTGCAGAGTTACAGCAAAATGCTACTATTTTGCATGACACCTGGCATCAAAGAAACACGAAAATAAGTCAAAAATACAAAGAACTCAACATGTAAAAGTTAAATGTGGATTATTTTAGACATTTCAATCGGAATCAAATGCCTTAGCTATTACAAATTTATACCAAGTAATTTCAAACTGGTGCCGTTTATTGGTTTTTGTTTGATGGTTACTCTAAGAGAAATTGCAACTTTTGGGTTTGAAAGGTTTTTTAAGTAACAGCTAAAAGAATTAATTTTATTATTATTTTTTAATGATTATACATTATTCAATCATTCTAGGAATTAATCGCTGAATATTTCAAAGTTTTTATGTTGCGTTATTTTTTCAGTTTTAAGATATTGCTTAAAAAGTTGGTTATTTAAGGGCCTGAAATATGCAAAATCCTAAAGTCCACACAAGCACTTCTCCCATGTTGTGAGGATTTTACCCTCCTATATATATATATATATATATATATATATATATATATATATATATATATATATATATATATACACACCAGGGTTCGCCGATACATATCAGTCAATATATACCATGATATATATCACGATATTTTTTCAACTACTGTATTTTCAATATAAAAATTATATGAACATAGTAATGATGTTCATTTAATATTAAAAATAACCAAAAAGTTATGTACTATATTTTATGATGCATTGATACATCATTAATATAACAGAGTAATATAATATTCCTTTTTTATTTTCATAACTCTATTAGTAATGTAACAATTTTAATTCATATTACAAGTGGCTTATTAAATATTAAGCATTAGTCAAAAAAAAAAAAAAAAAAAAAAAAAAAAAGAAATGTCTTATGACTGTGCACTGACTAATGCATATTTTTTATGTCTGAATCATACAACTGTAAAAGTAGCTAACAAGAAAAATGAGTAAAAGAGCCAATGCTAAATTAGAGGAAGGTTGTTTAGCATCGGACAAGGCTGCTTCTTAATTTTGCCGCCAGGGGCAGTACGTACTGGGTCAACATAGTGTGCTGTATTGGGTAAGAAAGCCACAGACACCATATTGGTTCAAATCAACCGTTCGTTCTGGTGTGCAAAGCTAGTTGTTTGTTTGTTGAGAGAATTGCAGTGCACAAACTAAACTTCTGGGGCATATATTTACACATAGAGTAAGTTATTTTGTTTCGTTGTTATACCTTTAGACTGATAGTATATTAATCTAAGTATTATGGGCTATAAAAGTGTCTAGTTTAAGTAATAACCTAGTGGTGGTTAAACAACTGTAGCTTTACAGTCGGGTTGTATCGGACAAACCAATTTCGGGTTGTGTCGGACAAAGTTACTGGCACCAAAATAAAATACTGACGGTGTTTTTCTTTGTCCAACAGGTTGAAATGGAAAAATCACGGCATAAATGGGATGAAACAAATATGAAAGAAGCCATTGAAAAAGTTGGACTTAATAAAATGACCATTAGCCAACCATAGGCTATATTTTTCAACTTTTATAAAAAATTATTACTTATTTTCATTTTTAGACATGTATACTATTCTAAGTAACCAACTACTTTGTTCGTTTGATTTTTTTGCACATTAAAATGTTATTTCTGAACTATTTGTTTTTATTTCAACATTTTAATGTTTTATCCGATACAACCCTCCAAAATTTAAAATTGGCCAAAAATAGTTTGACAAAAATTTGTTTAAAAAATAAGAACACATGTTTTTTTAACCAAAGTTTACAATCTATGTTAGATAACTTAGTACAGCATAATTTAGTGTAAAAACTAATTCCTTACAAATAAAACAAAAAGTGTTATGATTGAAATGGCTTAGGTGTCCAATACTACCCGACCTTCCCCTAACTCCATTAAAATTGATAAAAATGTAAAATGAAATATTAGATATAAATAATGAAAAAACCCATTAATTTTCAGTCTACATATTGTAATAACAATATAAAAAAATAAAGAGTGATTTGAGGATGCATTTACTATTTTGAAGACTTTAATTTGGGCTGATTGAAAATATCGGTTATATATAAAAATATCCGATATATATCAAAATATGATATTTTCGAACCCTGATAAACACACACAGTGGAACTTCTCTTAATGAACACCTCTAATTAGCAGTTTTACAGGTCCAGACTCAAATCACAGGCAGTTTCAACATGTATGTTATAGGAGGACATCCCATGCTAACTAGAGTGGTGTCTTATGCCTGCTATCTAGAGTGGATAACACTTTAGGAGGCAGACACAGAAAAATGGAGTTATCTTTTTAACCAAATATTTCTTCCTTGATCATTTCTTCAAGTCAACCATATATACACTTGCCAGACATCCCGGTTTGACCAGAACAGCCCCGGTTTTCAGACTTAATCCAAGTGTCCCGGTCGGCTTACTTCACATTATGGTAAGAGATAAATTTGATTATAGATGACCAAAAGAAGTGCAAAAATAATTAACTGTGAAGGATTATTAAGGATAATTTCTGATATTTGTAAAATAGACATGTAAAATCAATATCATATTAGTTTTTGAAGATTTTTAAAACAAGATTAAAACCAAACAAGACTTTCTAAAAAAAAACCTTAGTCAGTGAAAAATACAGATAAATATTGTTCAAATCTTTATTCGTCTTTTAAAGTGCTTCTTTTTACTTAAGTAACTCACAAATATTAACATATGAGAAATAAAATGTCTAAATTTGTCTGCTTGTGTCATTTATTATGACCTCAGGTTTAGGTTGAAAATAAGTAACAATTTATTCACAGCATTGGGAATGAACTACTCTCTGAAACACTCTAAAAACCAGTTAATGATGTGTATCCTTTTGAATATCTGCTACACAGGGGTGAATGGTGGAGGGGGGGGGATGACTTACACTTACTATTAAAAAAAAAAGACATCACTAAAAAAAAAGCTTTAATATGTGAACATGTTATATACTTACAAGTACCAGCTAACAGCTGAGCTATTTCGTCAACAGCAGGCATATCTTGAATAGCACTATTAATCATCTTTCGGATGGTTATGACATTTTTCTGCCAATCATGGGGACATATTCTACGACTGGTCAACCAATCTAAATGTAAGAAAAGTATTAAGTTACAGCAACTAGCACTTTTGGCATAAAGATGATTTTTTTTTGTTTCAGCTTCTTCTCTCAAAGTATTTGAAATATTAAACACACATCAATAAGTTCCAAAACTAAAATTAAAAAAAAAAATCTTTTGACAAATTAAAAGTTTTGCAACCAAGAATTGCAGGCAGGTGTATACTCACTGTTTCTGAAAGTTATAAGATCAGTTATTTTTTATTATTGACATCTTTTTTATGTCTTTTCATCCAAAACCCAATAAATTCCATTTATTTGACCAAGAATTAATTTGTGTGCGTATGTGAATCCCAGTACTAAAAAAAAAAAAAAACTCGAGTTAAATAAAGGAAATGATGGTGAGTTTTTCAAAAACTCTGTGCCTCAACAATTTTGAAACTTTTGCTAAAATATGAAAATTTTACGAAAGACACAAATTAGTCCATCAGAAATCAACAAAAGTCCTATTCAACTCCAAGAAAATCTGCCAAATTAATAAATTTAAAAAAAAACATTAAATTACATTGAAAGTTTCATTAAATTATGAAATAATCTGCCAATTTTATCATTTATTATCAATCTTGCCAAGAAACCCACACTTATTCATACTGTGTCTAAGAGGCAATTAAGTAAAACATTTATTTAAAAAAAAAGGCCCACTTCAAAACTAAAGCTGGAAATTGCCCTAAAAGCAAAAAATAGTTTTATTCCTTGAACACTATTGATACTAGATTGAAACATAATTTTTTAAGTCAGCGAAAAAGTTAAAGTAAAATAATGAATAACCATATTTTGTTTATATTTTTCAATAACCACTCAATATTAAAAACTAATTAATGATACCCTTACACAAATATGTTATTTATCAATGTAATGTAAACAAATAATATTGAATAACCTGGGTCCGTTAAAATTTATATTTGTAATTGAACTATAGCAGGTGTCAAACCTAACCTGGCAGCGTAATAATGCTGTGATGAGGATCCGCATGGCCTTCACAATGCTGCCAGGTTAGGTTTGCCTCAAGTATATCGGGTTACATATAATTTTACCTATTTCGTTTTTCCTTTTACGGATTTCAAAAATTATGTTTAAAAGTAGTATTAATGGTGTATACAAAGAATAAACTATTTTTTACTTTTTAGAGGAGTTTTGAACACCAATTTCAAGTCAGTTCTTTTTTTTTTTGCAAAATTATTTTTATTTTGTTCCTTTTAGAATAAATATTTTTCAGAAATAGTTTGATGTTTTTATCACAAACCTTCATACAAACCCTATGTTAAAAAAAAAAAAAAAAATCCATTAGCATTTCACTGAACTTACTGACATATTGTCATATCAGAGCGACAGTAAGACACAGAAATAACAGTAAGAATCCCAGAAATAACAGCAAGATATCCTACTGTAGCTCTGAGGCGACAATATATTCAGTGGGGTACTCTGTGAAATAATAATGACTTTACTTACCTAAGAGTTTGTTAAGGTGAATATCAATTGGAATATCCAGTTCATTCTGCAAAAAAAGAGAAAAATATTAAAAAAAAAAAGAAAAGAAAAAAGAAATCAAACCGTAAGTTAATGAAAGATGTGTGATGTTATATTTCAAGTGAATAAGTTTACTTGTGTGTACATATACTTTAATTCAGAAGTTATTATTTTTTTTGTATAAATCATCATTTAAATGAACATTCTCTCAACATATAATTTTTACATGGCAGGGGTTACACTTTTCGTATCCACACTTGAATCTATGGCTCACTTCCAAACGCAAGATTTTTCTTGTATTTTCCACAAGCAGTTGTTACTTACAGCGAAATGAAGTTTTAAAATGATGGCTACTGTAAACTTCTCCTTTCCAATTCAACGTACAGTGAAACTTGTGTAAGTTGACCACTTGTGATGCAGTACTTTGGTGGGTTTTTTTTGTCATTTTTTGCATCATGTATTCATTTTTTGAATAATTCAAATATTTATTCTGTTCAACTCACTTTCATTCTTTAACATTACTTTGAAACAATAATTAAAAACGTTATTCAAATATTTTTGTTTTTCCCCCTTGTTTTTTACTATATTAGACAATGTAGTTTTAGAAATTCCATACGTATGAGCTAATTTTTTCTTGCTTTCTCCCTTTTCAATTCCTTTTAATATTTCATACTTTTTATGAAACTCAAGTTCAACTAACTTTCTTTTCGAAGTCATTTTATGTAAAACTTATAACACAAAGAGCAACAAGCTGAACTCTCCTAGTTCAATAAGGCAGTTGAAAATGAAAATGTTCTATCTCTTAATCCTTTGCACCAGAAATAAATAACTTTACTCTTAAGCACAGTTCCAGTGTTGCCACAAAACATTGCAACTGGAAGATTTGTACTTTTCTACTGACACCTGTTTTCATTGAACAGAGTACAAAAGGTTATCTCAAATAGAACAACAAAAGAAAAAGTTTTTAACACTATGTCATGATTGAAAACGATCGACCTGGAAATGCGGAGCAAGATAGCTTTTTTGCGGAGCTGCTGAGTTTAGCTTTGATGCGGAGCAGTTGGCAACTCTGCATCAAAGCATTAAAATTATTCATGGAAAGCTATAAAAAAAATAATAAAATAAAACAATTTGCTTAGTTAAGTTTTAAAAAATAAACCAAGTGGTCAATTTACAAAGAATTTTTTACAACATTACAAACCAAATTTGGTGTACATTAGTGGTTAAGATAGAGAGGTGGTCAAGTTATAGAGATTTTCCTTCATTTTATAACATAGGACTAATTCCGTTCCTGACAAAAGTGGTCAACATATGCAGGTGGTCAACTTTACACATTTTACTATAGGGCAATTCCATTGTGACGGGTGTGACGTTGAGACGCTATTTTTGAGAGTTGTATCTGAGTTTTACCCAATTAATAACTTAGTAAACACCAACAAAGTTTTAAATGATGTTAACCTATGCATTTGCTTAAATAATTAAGCTAAAAAGAAACTGGAAGTTTTCAATTTTTCTAAAAAAATATTTTAAATTTTGTGACGGGTGTGACGTTTTCTGGACATGAGTTTTCACTTACCTTTGCATTTGTACAATTTCCTGTGAATTTTTTAATGTTTCATTTCTGTAGCATTTTTTTTCTATTGAATGAGATTCAGATGAAACTTAAAACACAAGATTTATAGCACAATTAAATGTTTTTACCTCGTAGGAATTTTTTTTCTGGCGTGACGGGTGTGACAGTGTGCCAATTGTGAATTTGAGAAGCAAATTTTTGAAGAACAGTGATCAGTACAACTATTAAACTGGACAATACTTAACAGATACTTACAATTTATTGGAAATAACACCTATACAAACATACATACAACTGTTTTAGAACCTTCAGTAGCCTGTACTTGTTACAAGGGCTTGTGGAGCAACTTTTTAAAGAAGAGTACAGACAAATAGAAGAGTACATACAAATAGTGAGCTTGACAATAGTTAATATATACTTACATTTTATAAGAAATTAAATCCTATACCTATATGTACCATTGTTTTAGAACTTATAATGGCCTCTACTTGTTACAAGGGCTGGTGGAGCAACTTTTTTAATAATTACCGATATTTTTTCAGATGAAATATCTTCTTTTTCTGGCCAAATCCAATGGGGTCCACTAGCCTGCATATATTTTAAACTTACTTCTTCTTTCGTGATGTCAATGTCCAAAACAGTAGCATAATAAAATTTATTTATGCAGTGCTTCGTACTGCTGCCTGTAGTGGTAAGTGAAACCAAAACAAAATCACCAATTGAAAGCTCAGGTGGTTGTAGGATCCTGCTAGGAGGAAGATCTACTGTTTGAGTTGAAGTGACAGCTACTTTTTTCAATGTAGACTTAGCAGTCTTTCCAATTAAAAGATTTGTAGAATCGCACACCTGAAAGTAGTGAAACGGTTTTATGCCTTCTATTGCGATAGATTTGTCCCATCTTGATGACAACATTGCCTTTGACTGTAGTATTTGATGAGCTGTGACGTAAAAAGATGTAATATTGAAGAAAAACAGCTTCTGTTGTAGGAAAGAAACTTTGATCTCTTCACCATCAGAATCACAAAAGAACTCTCACAAAGAGATAGAGTTATATGAGATAAAGTTACAGTTTAAAAATGTAAACCACATTTAATTCTATGGCACAGTTATGTCTATATAAAATTAATCTTATAATTTGTATTTATCAGAAAATTTATGAAGAATGAAAGAAAAATGAAACACTAAATAATTACAATTCTTGCCAAATTCAAATGTTTTGAATTTCAGGATTTATTACTATTTTTTAATCTTTTAATTTTTTGTGAAACAGAAGTATGTAAACTGTTCTATTAAATCTACGAATTATTTTGAAATTTAGAAAGTGTTTTAAGTGTCACAATGATTTTGTCACACTTGTCACCCCAAAATTTTCATATTAATTTTTTTAATCAATTTTTTTTTTGTGTCATACTTAATCAGATGCACAATAATTAGACTTTTATGAAATTTCATGCTTTTTCATCGAATACTGCATTTGCTATGCTATATTAAGCATCTTTTCTGTGACGGATGTGACAGACAGACCTTATAAGTATATTTGTATTACAAATGTTCTTCAATGTATTTTTAGCAAATATTAAGTACTTTAAATGATAGTCAAAGGTCAGAAATGACAATAAATGTATGCAAAATAAAAATGCTACAGTTTGAAGTATTGTTTCAGAGAGAATGAAAATACCCTATTTTTTCAAACTGAAAGTTTTTTATGTTGCACTAACTTTAAGCCCCAAAAAATGAAAAACAGTAATTATAATGAAAATATTCTTTATAGTTTCATAATCCTCATATTATTACCTTTAATTTGACATATTATTTATTGCAAAAGGACAATTTTGAAATTTTTACCCTCATGTCCACTTTTTCGTGGAAATGCCCTATACCATTTTTATGAAAAAACATGAATATTGACCATTTGGTTGTAACTTTTAGTTTTTATTTTCGTAAAATAAATCAATCCACCCTGTAAAAAAATCACTTTTCAATCAATCATTTATTTAAACTCAAAAAAGTGAAGTGGGCAAGGCAGTTGCCCCTCTTGTCTTCCCTCCCCCCTCCCTGGAATTTTGGTTGGATTCATCATTAAAGGTGCAGATTAGTGGTCGCAACTCGCCAATTGGTAACCAAAAAATTTGAGCGACAACCGAAATTTTTGGGACCTCCCTCTCAAATAAAGTTCTTATATTTTAGTTGTTATTTCCTTTAATACTTGGTGTTTTTTACAATTTATTGTGTTATAGTTGTTTTAGTCAACATTTTGGTTAACATAGTCATCTATGCCTTAAAATAGTCACACTTTTAGTCACCAATGGCAGCCCTGCAATTCTTCCCACACATTAATCTTTGAGAACAAACTGTTTTCCACTGAAATATTTGAATTTAGCCTAATTTAAACATATTAATAATTTGTAAGAAAATAGATTTCATGACCCATTAATATGATAAGTATTAGTTTTAACCCATGCTTAAAAACAGCTTGCATTGGAAAGGCAACCTAGATTCGGTGGGTCACTCGGCACACAATGTTGATCCATGTGGCCCGTCATTTTGCTTAATGTTACAAATTGAAACATGCGACAAAAGACAATGTTAAAAATTTGGAAACAAATATTCAGGAATAAGTTTCTGGAAAACAGATGCATTCAATAAAAGATTCATAGTAGTGATAACAGAGGCCGTTGTGGCCTGATCAGTAAGGCGTCACACTCATAACTTTGCAGGTTGGCTGAAGTTCCTGTTGTTATGGTGACTGGGGGCATGTTAAATATGTTCATGGTCACAAAGTCTTCCAAGTACCCACTCCAAATTAATACCTCTGAGTATGCTAGGTCAAGGGCTCCTGGTCTGAATAAAAAAACAGAGCTGCTTTTAAGGTCCCATCTAACCGGTTTAACTACCGACTTTGGGGCAGTGGTAGGTGACAGCGACCCTGGAGTGTATAGTGATAACAACGATTGCTGGACTATGATTATCATTCTTTTTCCATATTTTCCTATGTTATTCAGAAACATGTTAACATTTTGAATTTTTTTTTGTGTTCCAGCCCGCAAGAATTATTTTGATATGAGATGCGATCTTTGGGTAGAAAAAAGTTGCGCACCACTGGAAAAGGTGTTTCTCTGTGAGCAATGGCATTTCTAAAACTTAAACAGCTGTCAGACGAATTCAACAAATTATGCAATTCAAAGACTTATTAAAACTTCGCAGCAAAATTGGATTAACGCATGACAGATCACAAGAACAAAAAAAAATTACCTGCATCTTGTAGCGTAAATACTAATTCACACTTGGGACTTCAAACTTTGGGATTGTTGTTAAAATGCAAATTAAAACAAAACTCAGAGGCAGTAAAAGAATTGTTAAATTAATAAATAAGCAAAAGCAATATTCATGATACTTTTCGCATTAATATTTAGAAAAATGATTAGAAAAGTAAAAATTTACACTTTACAAAGCGTATTTTGTTTACATCTCAAATGTGTACACGTGAACACGAAACTGAACTGAAATGAAGCAGGTCCTTTAAATGCCAATCTAAAATTGAAATTTTTTAATTTACACGGAATTTACCCTGCATCTCGTTATAAAATTGTTTGATATTTCTTCGATTTCATGAAGAATATAATGAAAACCTTTCAAGGGCTTTGAACCTAAAACGACATTT
Source organism: Uloborus diversus (assembly GCF_026930045.1). Lineage (NCBI taxonomy): Eukaryota > Metazoa > Arthropoda > Arachnida > Araneae > Uloboridae > Uloborus > Uloborus diversus. Next base: position 102,380,202 of record NC_072736.1, read on the forward strand.
CCGTAGTTTTTTTTTTTTTTTTTTGATAAAAGGTATGAACTGAAAAGAAATGAGTTTAGAGAAACGACCAATCACAGCAGGAGCAGGGATGATGCAGAAAACATCAACAAAACGAAATGAAACGTGTTTGTTGTTTATAATTATAAGTTAATATTCTTATTTACCAATCGCTATTAACAAAATATGATTTTTATGCAGTTTATTTCTCATCGTGTAATATTATTCCCGAAAGTTTTGCTGGAACAAGAAAATTGATCATTACAAATCTTTTGGACAATATTTAACTTGATTTACTTTGAAGTAAGTGCATTTACCTCTGAAGAATAATAATACTTTTATACTTCTAATTCATTAAATATTTCCAACCTGAAAATTAAATTATTCAATGCTTTTAAAAGTATCCTTTCGTTAGGGATAGGAATTTTGTAGTTTTTTGTGACTCAAAACCAGATCCATCTGAAGGAAAGTGGAAACCTCAACCCTTTCAGGGCCGATAAGAGGCCATGTCAGCCTATTGCGACTCACATGTCAGTCCCACTCGGAATCGGAGTAGTGTAATTTCTTTTAAAAAGTTTAATAGGGGGAGTAAAACTGAAAAGGGGCTCGCCTTGGCTCTCGGCTTCTCTGATGGACCTACCTTAATACCATACTGTCACAACCTAACAAGATAATAGTTCTACTGGCATAATTTTTTACATTTGTATGTACCAAAGTTGTATTTCATTCAAGAAACATGTCATTTATTTTGCAAAATTCTGCTTTGTGACTTCTATTTTGAGTTTTATTGAGAAAAATATTTTATTCTTTGTATTGACTCAGGGTACGTCTATTGTGAAAACAGTTTGTTAAACCTCAAATTTTTAACATTGTCATGAATTCTGGCAGAAAAAGAGGGTTTATCTCCATCTTTTCATTGGAGATTGTTTTGTTAATTTGTATGAGTGCCAAGCCGGATCTACGTACCCGCAGACCCCACAGTGTGGAAGGGTTGTGGGGGGGGGGGGGAGGCACAGCACTGGGAGGGGCACACTGCTCAGTACAGTGGGTGGTAAGGAGCCTTGGTGAGTTTTTGCACTGGGCCAAGAATTTGTAGATCCGGACCACCCTTAGTAAAATTTCAGAGTGTGCATCTCAATCAGGACCAGAACCTGCACTTTTGCCAGGTGTGAGTTATACGCTGTACTACATTGTGTAGTTTACCAGCAAAGAAAAATGCATGACATAAGCAGAGAAAATTGCAATGAATGGTTTATCCATTGCTGTAACCAGAAAATAATTTTGGGGAAGGTTTAAAAACTTTCATGCTTAGCTTTACGGAAGAATTTGGAAATTTTAAAATTTAAACAAACATTCAAATATCAACTTTTTGGCTGGGGGGTTGAACCCTAAGAACCCTCCCCCCTGTATATGGCCCTGGTACTCATAACATTTTTATTTACATGTATAGTTGCCCTGCTAAGTGTTTGGATATTACAGAGCTATTTCTCACTCTTCTAACTGCTGCCAAGAACCTGCCATAACGGGTGGTCACTAGAGCTGGGTGATATACCATAATGCATCGATACATATTTATTAGGGCGTTAACGATATTCAGATTTAAATCTGTCCGATATATCGTCTGACCGGACTTAACTAAGAACTAATTGATATAATGACTTCAAATGCATATTTATTCATAATTCTTTGTGCTTAATGAGTGGATCATACCTACCAACTCTTCCAGATTTCCCAGAAGTTTTACGGATTTTCATATTTCTTTCCTTTGTTATGATTATGAGCAAAATTTTCCAGTATTTTCGTGCTTTTGCACAACAAAAAAAATTTATCTCGGCAGTTTTGGCACTAAGAATGCACCAATGCTGCACTACGCCATGTCTAAAGCCAGGGTTGCCGTAAGAGAATTCACTTGCTTCATTCAGATAGAATCCTACAAGAGACGCTTGTTCCATTAGATGAATATCATTCCGGAAGCTTAAGCAGTTTTTACTAGAGTACCTACTTCGAAAATGTATGTAAGTTTCTGTATTTGAGAAGTAAAGCCTTTCGATCCATCGTTTTACGCCCGTTTGATTTCAAGGAGATACCAATATCGTTGTTGAGAGTTGACGTTGAAGTGGTATTGAAACAAGCGGGGTTGTATCTTTTTCGTTCAAGATCAGACAGTTCATTTGATATGACTTATCAAACATAGGTTGCGGAATTGGGGTAGCATATATTGGGATTTCTGGTTCTTTGTGGAACATCGATTGTCGTAGAAAAACGAGAATAAACTTGCATTTCTGAACTTGTATGGTTTTTGCAAATTATTTAAGGGGAGAAAATTTTAATGTGCAGATGATTTAAATATGGGTGTTACCCCCCCCTCGAAAGTTTACATGGCACTTTCCTCTCCCCGCCTAAAAATGTTATTCTCCAATAATGAGATCTGTTTCACAAAGACTTGAAAATTTTCAAGTAAGTGCCCGTTGTAACATTTCAACAATTCGGTCTGTGCTTGCGACCCCCCTCAATGCATGAGCAGGGAGGAGGGTGCTATAGCGAATATTATTGAAAAAAATTACATAAATATTGCTTACTGAAGGCTGTTATCAATTGTGTATTTTCATGTGAATAGGTATATGTCCAAGTGCCCCCCCCCCCAAAGATAACCTCTTCAATTAAAACACCCCCCCCCCCAAAATAAACATGAGCTCTCATTAAAGAGACTAATATCCGTTTAAAAAACCTTTATTAATTATTTCAGTGGTAAAATCTATCTCATGAATCCCCCCCCCCCCCAAGGAAAGGCACTTCTACTTCAGCTATTATTATTAAAATAAATTACTGAAATATTTATAGATCAAGATTTACGATTACTTTTCTTTACTGCAGATCATGTAGCTAGGAGTGCCAATTTTCCCCAAGTGCATTGCCCCCCCCCTTTCAATTTTATCATGCCTCCTCCCCCCCCCAAAAAAAAAACAGGATCCTCAAAAAATAGGACTAAATCCTTTTGAAATAACATCTCTGATTCTTTCAGTTATATAGTCCGCTTCATGCCGCCCCCCCATGTGCATACCCCCATCAGCAATTATTTTTGGGATAAACTACTTTAATACTTAGCTTTTAAAATGTCCAATGACTTCCCTTTATTGCAGATATCAATATACAAGTAATATAGTTAGGAAAGCACATCCCCCCCAACTGCGACGACACCCCTCAATTGTACTGATCGTCATTCCCCCCCCCCCCCCCCGAAAAAAACTGGCTCCCCTTGTGAAGAGTCTAAAATCCTTTAAAAATAACTCCTCTGATAGTTTCAGTGGTATTGTGAGCCTCATGCCCCCCATCCTTCAAATGGGCACCCCAGCTTTATCATTAGAATAAATTGCTGGAATATTTACATTTCAAGATTTTCGTAGGTTTTTCTCTATTGCAGATCTGAATATATAGGTCATAATGCTAGGACTGCCAATCCCCAAAAAGTGCGATGGCCCCCCCCCCTCATCTTAAATTTTACCGACCTCCCGCCCCCTCCCAAAAAAAAAAAACAACAGTTTGAGTCTCTGGTTAGGAGACTAAAATACTTTTAAAATAGGTTCCCTGATGATTTCAATTTCATAGTCAACTTCAACCTCCCCCCCCCCCCTCCAAGTTGGCGACAAAATTTGGCGACCAAAAGACTGGTGATATATTGCCAAGTGTCCGACAAATTATATCACCACTTGAGTTTACATCGAAATTAACAATGATTCCCCCCCAAAAAGGGGCAAAAGACCCCCTTAGGAACATCCGAATGCAACCAAAAGAGAAGGTGCACAACTAGACCGCACTAGGAGTCTACGTACCAAATTTCAACTTTCTAGGACATACCATTTTTGAGTTATGCGAGATACATACACACATACGCACATACATACATACATACATACGGACGTCACGAGAAAATTCGCTGTAATTAACTCGGGAATCATCATTATGGATATTTCGCGTGTCTATACGTTCTTAGGCACTTATCTACGTGTGGTCGAGTTGAAAAAAAAACTCAATATTCATTCGGGGTGAGTAAAATGGAAATTACGGTCGATTTTTGAATGAAAATTTTTTCGCGAATACAATACTTCCTTTTTTGTAAAAGGAAATAAAAAGGGCTTAAAGTGTTATTCTTCAGACCAATCATAATCTTTTCCTTTTATAAGACTCATTATTTAGTTTCTGTGTCTTTTTTCCAAAATAAGGGATAAGGGGAGGTGGGGTAAGTTGGACCGCTCTCAATTACTTTAATAATATTAATATTTTTAGTTTTATTTTATGTCCAACAAATAGTTCCTATGGTCCTACAAATCCTATAGTGAAATCACATGGTACATATTGAACAAATTTTATTCCAGAAAGTGTTATTTCAGCAGTCCTGAGTAATTTTCAGGAAACTGTAACTTTATTTTTTTTTTTAAATGGTTTTCATCAAAATTGAGGAAACAAATTGAACTCCTTTCTAAAAGTAAGTTCTTATAGTTCACAATAATTGGCAATTGTTTCATTTTTTGTCAAAAAAAAAAAAAAAATGACATTACCTCTTCAGACCAAAAACGTGGGGTAGGTTGGTCCACTCTTTGTGGGGCACGTTGGACCGGACCAACCTACCCCACATAATTTTAAAACTTATTTCTTGCAATACAAATACAAATGTGATGATCAGCAACAGCCTCTAACTAGGCTGTCCCCCCCCCCCAGCAGGGTTCGTGTTTTTTTCTTATTTTTTTAAGTAAAAATAAAACGAGCTGATGTGTGCATCACATGACTTCCTTTTACTCCAATTTAATGTCATTTCCACATTATTGGCAATTTTAATGTGATTCAATTGTTTACTCTCTAAATATCACCCAGTGGCCATATTGATACCAAATAAAAAAAAAAAAACCATCGCAAAATTTGTCGCCAAGTTGGCTACCAAAAGACTGGCGATGTATCGCCAAGTGTTCGACAAATTATAACACCACTTGAGTTTACAGCGAAATTAATAATGATTTCCCCCCTAAAAGGGGAAAAAGACCCTCTTAGGAACATCCGAATGCAACCAAAATTGAAGGTGCACAACTAGGCCCCACTAGGAGTCTACGTAGCAAATTTCAACTTTCTAGGGCATACCGTTTTTGAGTTATGCGACACAGATACACACATACACACATACATACGTACATACAGACGTCACGAGAAAATTCGTTATAATTAACTCGGGGGGATTAATGGATATTTCGGGTGTCTGTAGGTTCCAAGGCATATATCCACGTGTGGTCGGGTCGAAAAAAAAACAAACTCAACATTCATTCGGGGGTGAGAAAAATGGAAATTAAGGCCGATTTTTGAGTGAAATTTTTTTTGCGAATACAATACTTCCTCTTTTGTAAAAGGAAGAAAAAGGCGGATTTTTTAAAAAATTTAAATCAGTTTTTTTAAAAATCTTCTAAAATTTGTAGATATTAATTACGTTACATATATGAACATAATATATTTCATACAATTGATTCACTTTACTTTTAAAATTAAGATAAGTTCTCTAACTATTCAATAATATTTTAAGATTTATAAATACGTTATAATGCTTAGATAAGATGTGATTTTGTTTTACGTTTTGCTTAAAGATAAGGTTTCCCTTATCATGTACGTTTTTAGTGTAAAATAATATGTTTAACAATTACTTTTCTGAACTATATTAGTCATGGTGTATAAGAAAAGCTTCATATTTTTTATTTTGTTCAAAACTAATTTTGGAGTAAAAGCAATATAGAGTGAAAATCTGTTACACACACAGAAAGAGGGATCTATAATAGTTTTGCCTGTTGAAGTTAAGATAGTGTAACGCAGTGTAGTTAAATTTAGAGCAATACATTCTAAAAATGCAAAATTAATTTATGAAAGTAAAATCAACTGATTTTAATTAATGATTTTGTTAAAAAACATCACTTAATTTAAATCAATGATTTAAAAAAAAATCACTTGATTAAATCATGATTTTAATCACGATTTAAATCAAACTGATTTAAATCAACGAACCCTGGTGCCTTGTCAATTTATTAGTCCCCAATGAAGATTAATGGCACTTTTAAAGCTATCTACTCTCTTGCCTATTATAGCCTCTTCCGGTATACTGTTCTGAGTACCCACAAACCTACTATAAAGTAGTAATTTTTTCTTAATTTGTGTTACATTAACATATCCATAAAATATGCGACTACATAAATATTTTATTATGGGGTGACATCAATAAAAACTCGAAAAATATAACAGTTATAAAATATTTTTAGGTTGTAAATCTTTGTTTTGTATGTATGTCTTCAAGCATTTCATTCGACTTTCCCATTGATTTTATTTTCTACTATTGTATATAATAGTCTAATCATGCCCAATAGCATATTCACATTTTTAAATTTTATTACTTTTAAGTAAATTATGATCTAAAATTAGCTGCACCAATGTGTAATTAAAAAAAAAATTAGATTTATGAAATTTTATAGCTAATGGTTCTTTTTTAATTAAATGATTAATTCATAATAGAAAATGTATTAGAATAATATACTAATATTATTACACCATAACAATAAATTTATGCATGTATAATCAGTTTATTTTTCATTTCGTCCATTTTGTCCATTTCGTCCAGTTTCTTCCGGCGTCCCGGACTTTTTACAAAAAAGTGGACAAAATAGCAACCCTGCCACCTGACCCTAAAAATCGAGTTCTTTATGTGAAAAAGGTTGACAAAATGGAACAGTCTGAAACATTTTGAGGGGTGCTTATGAGTGTCTAAAATTAGTGTGCATCTTTTTCATAGCATCATATTATAGAAATCCTTTTCACAACACAAAATTTTAACTTACGAAAGGGGTCTTGGAACGTATCCCTTGAATAAGTCAAATCTCAACTACAAATCTTTTTTAGCTGTTTGAAGCCGTTCTGGCATTTTTTCAGCTCCAACTTATTGTCTTTATTGAACAATTATGAAAACTTTTTAGCAAATTTAATTTGTGAATGCAAACTATGAAACAAATTGGAAGAAGATCATTAATGCAAAACGTGCTGTAAATCAAATTGTCTGGAAAAAAAAAGGTGAAGATTGCAGATTTATTTTGTGAGTTGGTCCCAAAAGTGCTAACTACTAAAACACATGCTTAAATTTTCAATCCCGCCCCAATTTCCCGTTTTCCCATTAGGTGCTTCTTTTATCACTAATCCATCAGAATAGGTAAAATTGAGGAATTTTTTTGTAAATTGTAGGTTTATTAAGCCCAGTTTTTGACAATCTTTGCTAATGTTAGTGGGAAGAAAAGTTCTAGGCAGTTTTTTGAAATGGAACTCCAAGAAACTTAATTGTAGATGATCTTCAATGATGACGTTGGGGAGGGCAGTTTGGAGCTCTCTGCTTTGATTTTTTTGAAATTGAAGCCAGTACTAAAAAATTTTTATCTGTTGTCATTTTCTCTTTGTTAGCAAATTAAATACCCGTAATTGATTTTAGTACATAAGCAAGACTTTTAAATTAATTTTCCATTTTCCCTCTTGATTCTGCTTTCTCTACTAAATGTACTTATTTTCTGAAGAAGCAACTAACATGGGCAATATTTTACTTTAAACTTAAAAGAGAATTTTTATGTTATCATTTTTCTAATTCATAATTTAATTATTAATTAGATTCCACCGAGACAGCAAATCACAGCAATTTGTTAGCTGTAATACTTAAATTTGAAATGCCACAAAGATTGCTAAACTTTGTAGTTGTAATTCTACTTAAGATACGAGAACACACAAGAAAGATACGGACGAAAGTTTTGTGCTGACTACAAAACCCTAATGTTTTTTGGCGAATCAATTCTGGAAATTGTGATACTTTTTTAAAGCTGAGGCATTTTAAGTTTTAATAAAAAAAGTATCTGATTTAAATTTTGCTTAAAATCATTCAAAATCACCGTAGCTAAGCATTTAAAGTTAAAACTGCGTTCATGGTAAAGATAGACTAGATGTTAATAAAGAAGTGCGCCCTTTGGCGATGTCAATCACGTGTTTGGCTCGAAGGAGAACAAATTGGTGCTAAGCAGACGGCGAATGTGAATACTACTGGTGCACTTTTCTATCTGCAAAATCGCCCCAAAAGTTGCCCATAGTAGCACAACTTTTCCCATCCTGTTTGTTCTGGTTAATCTTTTCCTTAGAGCTAGAATTATAAATGGAGGGAGAGAAGTCAAATCATTGGCTTAGCAAAAGCTTGGGCAAAGATCTCAAGTCACGTGGCTTAACTACGACGAATGGTTGACACGTTTTGCGTGAAACTAGCGAAAGAAACCTGATTTCTTCTAATGCTTCGTCTTAAAATCTGTCACGTGATTTGGTGTGTCTGTTTCAGTAATGAAAGTCTTCATTCCTATTTTATCTCTTCTCGATGATCTTTTCCTTGAACGCAGTATAGTTGAAACGTGTGAGAGACATTTTGAACTATAATTTAGATGATCTTTATTGCCTCTTTCCCGTTGATGTCTCTGACACAGTAAGCACGAGGACTCCTAGCTCCTTCAGGAATTTTCAAGAGAGATTGTATCAATGTAAGTTTGTATGTACCTGTGGGGATCTCGCAGCAAATTGCTTATTATTTAGCTATTTCTGCGCTAGAAGTATAAAATCTCAATGTTGAAAGAAATTAATTTCTTTTCGAAAGATGCAAATATTTCCAGCATAAGTACACATACATGCAGTGCATTTATATATTTATATGTAATTTTCATTTAATTTATATATTTCTCTCTTTGTATATATATATATATATATATATATATATATATATATATATATATATATATATATATATATATATATATATATATATATGATCACATTAACGTTTTAATCTTTTCTTATACAGTCATGTTTTTCAGGCAAATCACAGCAATTGTAAAACATTCATGAAAAATTTACGTCTGCTGTTTCAGCTGCAGACGTAATGCTGCGGGGGATTTTTGCTGCATCGGATCAACATAACACAGATGAAGAACAAGTTTGTTTCTTATTAATGAATTATAACTTACGGTAAAATGAATCATTTCGTTCTTTATTCTTTGTAATTCAATACATTCTACCTTCTTAAAATTATTGTATTTGGAGCCTGAAAATGTGCATTGAAGATCTCAGTCTGCCAACTTAAAAATATTGTTCATTAAAAATTCGATACTAAGAATTACTATTTCTGCCATTTCATGTTTTGGAAATATGGATGCTAAAACACCTGCAGTTGTCAAGAAATTTCCAGTTCAGGATGATGGGTTTACTCTTGTATGTAGTCGACGAAGGAAAAAGCGTATAAATAAATTATGTGATCTGCTCGCAAAACATGGAGGTCCTGAAGTTCTTGCAATTGATAGGGAAGAGAAAAGCTTAAGCTTCAAAAAGGATACTTTATGGGACATCCAAAATGAAGTGGAAAGTTCAGAATATTTTAAAGCATTTAGAGAAAACTTGGTTACAGTGTTAAAGCACATTAATTCATCCCGAACAAGTTCAGAGGATACTTTAACTGAATTTGATACAAAAGATCCGTCAATAAATGTTGATTATACCGTAGATGTAATATGTTATGGATTGGGAAATTTTGCATCTTCAGTAATGTCCCGCTATCAACTTGGTTTTCTTTTAGCGTTGAAAGGTACGTTAGGAACCACCGGTTGTACGCAAGTTTATGATCCCATCTTTTCAAAACAAGAAGTGGCATTTCTCGAAGAAGTAGGCTTAGATGTTTTGGAGGTAGATGAAGAAGCGAAACGAACTGTCAAAAGAACTACAATCTTCTTCATGCCCCATTGCGATTTACATTTGTATAATAATCTCTTTTCCGCGAACTGGAATCCGAAAAGTCTTCAAAATCTGATACTGATCGGCAATTGTTTGGAGAACTATAAACTTCATCTCTGTGGAGATAGATATAGACAGCAGGCAAAATATGCGTATTATGTTACTGGATTTGAGACTGAAATAGCGATTACAAACTCTTTTTATCTCACTGATATTTTCAATGATATGAGCATACACTATTTCAGGTTAAATGACTTGCCCTCTGCTGAAAATGATCTTTGGAATGATCTTGGCGATTAACTCCTTTTTAAAGCAAGATATTGGTGATTTGTCTAGTAGAGCGCCCAAACTTTGATTAGTAAATTGAGCTTTTGTCCCACAAAGTCATCTTGTATATGTATAGTGCACCTCAGTTTTGTTGGCGCTTGGTGGAAGAATCAAAAGCATTGTACTCATAGGGAATGGGGAGGTAAATAAGTAAATCAAGATTCTCAGTTAGAGTGTGCTCTTTATCTGGAGGTTTAGCTCGAATTCTTCTTTAAAAATTTTCTTCTAACTGTTAATGGACAATTTCACGGGTAACTGACTGACAATTTAAAGCAAAACAGTAAATATTTTGTGACATTCAATGCAAAATGTTGTGCAAACGATCGTTTCCCCTGGATTATTTTATTTTTTAAGCTGAACTTAATGGTATATAATCGTATTCAGAAATATGGTAACTGACCGACATTTTAATAAGAAGTATGTCAGTCATTTGCCATGCTTTTAACATTTTTTTTTAAAAATCGTCCAAAATGTATTTTTAGAATTTAATTATAGCATTGAATTCAGCTTAAAAAATGCAATATTCCATGGGAAAAGATTGTTTTTACAATGTATATTTTGCGGTTAATGTTACAAAATACGTATTGTTTAGTTTCAGTTACCAGTGGAATTGCCTAAATAATAAACAACGGAAAAACTTGTTTCGACAACGCTTGATTATAGCAACCCATGTTTATCTTGTTTCCAACTGGATTTGCAGTGGACTCATCCAATGCGAGTGCTAACAATCCTGAATTGCACTATAATTCAGTTTTGTGTAAATAATAAACAAATATTTTCTCTATTAAGTTGTGTGTGTTTTAACAAGTACTTTTAAATGTTTCGTTTTCTCAACTGCTGGAAAAGCTCATTTTTAAGAGTTAAGTTTATCATTAGATAATACACTCCAGTGGCAAGTGATACTGATTTAATAGTGGTTTTGGCACGCAATCTAATGTTATTTCCCGCAAGCTTGACTGTTAGTTTGTCTAATGTTAATGTAATGCTTCCAGCAAAAACATAATAGATGATGTCTGATAAGAACCGGTCCTGATTTAAATTTTTTGGAAAATCGCTTCTATAAGGGTAGCGGAATCGAATGTTTTCGACTCCGTGGTTCATGTATCTGAAAAGCTACCCAGAACTTCATAAAAAAGTTGACATACAGGTGATTCCCAAACAATCACCTATTCTGATTAGTTTTATACCAATCGTATTACTAAACAGGATGGTGTTCTTTGACAAATTTAAAAATGCTTAATGCATTCATATGAAAGATATAGAAGAAGGCATCGTGATTGAAACAACATACGAGTCGTATTCATTACTAGCGGCACCCGTACGGCTTTGTCCGTAGTAGAAAATTAAAAGTTCATTTGGTTCTTCTGTATATTTACAAATAATAGATGATGAATTTTGCACCAATCTGCTATGAAAATTTGCTTGTTCATGTTATGGTGATTTACTCGTCCATGTTATTGTGATTCGCACGGTACAGAGAAATTAAATCCACCAATGGTGGTAAAAATAAAATCAAAGAAAAAGAACAAAATCGGATTTTCCAAAAATCGCTTCGAGGTGCACACCCCTACGCTACAAACTAATTTTGTGCCACATTTCATGAAAATCGGCCGAATAGTCTAGGCGCTATGCGCGTCACAGAGATCCAGATCGAGAGACTTTCAGCTTTATTATTAGTAAAGTACTTTTGAGACGTGTTTCATGCGCTAATTGTTGCCTTTCGTCCCCCCCACCCGTTTCTAACACTAGTGACGCCTGACGCATTTACAAAGGAAATATAATGAATCGACTTAAATCTGGGAGTAGAGATTTAGGATCGATAGCACGCGCTCATATACACTGGTGTGCAAACATTAAGGACGAAGTCGAAAAATTAGCATATCAGCTGAACGAAGAGGCAGAGCGGACAGAAAGACCAATCAGGAGATTAAGTAAGGTGATGTACGGTAACACATGCGCACATATGCAGGCAGACGTAATGGGGGAGTGTCTGAGTAGTATAAAGCGTGTTGTCGGTGTAAGATCATTATTTCTGGCAAAGAGATTGCACGCCGTATAACAGTTAAAATCACACCGAGTTGCTGCCTCTGCGAGAAATGGCGAATAATCAATCTGTTAGACGACATCTGGATGCTTTTACCCGAGGTCGAATTATTGGGAATTTGGAGGAAGGCCGCAGTGTGACAAGTGTGGCTGCAGAGTTCGGAATTGCTCACAGCATTATTTCACGACTTTGGAGACAATTTCAAACTACAGCAACAGCTATCCGGGGGTTCAGTAGTGGTCGTCCACGAGGAACTACACCCGCAGATGACCGGTATATTGTCTTACAGGCCAGAAGAAACAGGCGGCAGACAGCGGGAGAAATCGCTAGAAACACGACACAGACGACTGGATGACCGATATCGCGTTTTACCGTGGCCAGAAGACTGCACGGTGGTGGTCTGTTTGCACGACGCCCTATACGGTGTGTACCTCTAACGCCTGCCCATCGGAGAAGACGTTCTCTGTGGTGCCGGGAACACCGGAATTGGAGAGACTATGAATGGGGACGAATACTCTTTACAGATGAGAGCAGATTCAGTCTGAGTAGCGATTCTCATCGCATACTCATCTGGAGAGAGCGGGGAAGCAGCAATCATCCCTCGAACATCATTGAAAGGGACAGGTATGGAGATCGCGGTGTTCTCGTTTGGGGAGGCATCATGCTTGGTAGTCGTACAGACCTTCACATCTTCGACGCAGGTTCAGTCAACGGGACCCGTTATTGTAACGAGATTCTTCTTCCATATGTGCGTCTTTTTAGAGACGCTATGGGTCCGCAGTTCCTTTTCATGGACGACAATGCACCATGTCATCGCACAGTAGCTGCCGAACAGCTCTTAGAGAGTGAGGATATTGAACGTAGGGATTGGCCGGCACGATCTCCGGATCTCAATCCCATCGAGCATGTATGGGGCTTTCTAGGCAGACGCTTGGCAGCTCGTACCTTACCACCAGTAACGATTCGGGAGCTTCGATTGGCTCTGCAAGACGAATGGGCAGCAATGCCTCAACAACTCATTGACACCCTCATTCTCAGCATGGGCAGACGCTGTGAAACCTGCCTATCAGTCAGGGGAGATCATATCCCCTACTAATGACCGGATGTTTCTTCCTGGACACCCATCACGTGGATGTTTCGGCCTTCAGTCGCATTGCGCTCCATGCTATTTTTTCAATAAAGCTTCTTTTTATCCCTCTGATTTCTCTTTTAGTAAGTGTTGCTTACATTACACATGTCCTTACGTATTGGGGATCTTACGGTATTAAATGTGTTGATTTAGAAAGATTTGTACAAAGTTATATTGAAAAAACAGTCTCGTCCTTAATTTTTGCTCACCAGTGTAGTTAGTTACCTGCATTTCACAAATACCAATTTGAACTGACCCGCTTTTATGCTCGTCAGCAGCAGATCGAAAATTTTACCTGCAAAAATACGCCCTTTTCCTTAAATAGGGAATTTTCTTATTGCAGTTACAAAATATCTTCAATGAGCCAGCTTTATGGTTAATATAAACGAGCTTCTGCAGAGTTACCATTACAGCATTCTCTCCCCCCCTCCTCCTACCAATTATTTATTTAAAACTCAATTAACTTATTAAAACTCAATTGGATGCATTTTAAAACTTAGGGTGCAAAATGTATTCCTCTATTTTTAAAATTATAAAATGGAAACAGTACCATCGAAAAGTAAGACAAACACCTTTGGATATCAACTCTTCGATCAGAACGTCTGTCTCTTATAGACGGATATAGTTTAGGGTTTATGGTTAAAAGTGGCGCTATGAGTGAACTTTTTGTCTTCCTGAATACAAAGATAACGCAAAAAAAAAAAAGAAAAAAAGCTGCCCTTATCATATTTTACATGTTTTGAACTACTCTAAACAAAACTGGTTGAAAGTCAGTGAGCCACTTTGCGAAAATTGCAAGGAAGGAATTTGCCTGTCTCAGAGACCAATGCTTCTCAAAGAAAAAAAAAAGAAAAAAAAAAAAAAAAAAAACGTTTGAAAGGTTAAACAATGCTTGTACAGTATTTATAATATTGATCAATAAAGAATTATCATGAATTAATAATGATAATATTCGGAAGGAAATTTGTGGCATTAGAGAGCTTTATGCGATTCCATTGTTTTCAGATGATCGGAAAAATCTCAGTGACTTAATTTGTTTTATATCTGTTACCATCTTCTATTGGTCAACAAATGAAATGTTTGGATTAATTGAAGCAAGGCTTTTTTTAATGATTTTCAGTTGTCACTCTTTGATTCTGCTTTTGCGTTTTTTTTTCTATAATTGGGAAATTGGAGCGGTCATGAAAATTTTTGCTTGAGTAATTTAATTTTGGCTACCCTGTTGTTTTATGGTAACCCTATAGAAATAGACCCTACTCTTCCCTACTCTTTGTTTACGTACGCAATGAAAAAACATTCCTTGCGCGGACACTGGTATCAAAATTTTAACAGCAACGATCAACAATTTCCCAATGGGGTTGTTTCCTTCAGTCAAAAGTAATACTTTTAGTCGGTAAAGATGATAGAATAAGCGAAAAAAAAAAAAAAAAAAAAAAACATGGTTCCAGAAAATACTTTTATTTTCCCAACAGTTACTTTTAAATTAATTTTTTAAAATGTTCGATTTTTCAAACAAGGCGTGATCTTGATGACGTCACAAATATGCTGTTCGGCGCATCTTTCCACGCATTTCCACGTTATGATAATCAAGAACCGAATTAAAATTGCGCTTTACGCTTGCTATCAACCATACCGTTGCCAGTACACGTGAGTAAAGATGCGAATTAAATATTTTGCTCTCTGAATGGCAACACGAAATGGCATTTCATCATTTGTGATGTCATCGGCAGAAGCTTAAACAATATGAAAGCGCATCGATTTAAGTAATTTTTTTAAAATATTAAACTTAAACATATTATTAAAAAAATGGTCAGATCCTATGTTTTTAAGCATGCTCTTTCAGAAAAAAAAAAATACTTTTAAAATTTTGGAAACGACCCCATTATCGAAATCTTCCCACTTTTGTGAATAGTAGAATTTTGAAGCAGCGATTACATTCGTGAGATCCAAGATATAGAAGATAGTTTCGTAATGGCCACAAACATACTAGTTTGGAATTGATTTTCGTCTTTAAAATTTTGATCTTTAACATTTTGAGCCATCTTGTAGCTGTGGTATAAGGCAGAAAAGACCCCCTACAAACTTCTTTTGACATCAAATATGTTTGAGCTACTGATTCTCTCAGGCGGAAAAAAAAAAAAAAAATCAATGCAGCGACATGTTCATTTGTCGCATTCTCTTCCCTTTTTCCTTATACGGAAACAAATCTGCTTGAATTTGGATGGCTGTTAAGATCACATTGCTGACGTCATGATCCGTAAACTTATGCTATCTGTTCCCTGTATATATAAATATATATATATATATATATAGGGACGGACTGGCCAGGTCGTCTAGTCGGAGATCCCCGACTGGGCCAACCGCCGAGTGGGCCACTTTAAGCAATTTTTTTATTGAATTTAATGCATTTAATTGGCATCTAACATTTTTTTAAAGAGCGATAATAGAAGAAAAAATGAAATTTGTTCACTCTATGGGAAAAAAGTGTTTGGAAGCAGGTTTATTTTTCTCCCATCCTTAGCCCAGGGGCCAAAGTAAATATCCGAAGTCTACAGGTGCGAATGCATTCCTCTCTTGGTTTAACTTTCTCTCTAGTTTTTAGAGCTCTGGGGTCCATGGCTCCCACATTGAGGAAACGGTAGGGGGCCAGAGAAATTAGGGTCCGACGCGGCCTGAAAAAGGGCCCGGGACGAAAAAAGAGCTTTCAAAATCTTACATTAGTACGTCTATTAACAACAATTGGCCTGCACCATTAGACAAAGCGGCCCCGGCCCTGCTATAAATGTGTGGGCCATGCTTTGGGTTGTTGATATATGAGCAGCGGCATTCAGAAGGTTGGGGGGGGGGGGAAGCACATCTGTTGGCCCGGTTCCGAGCCTGAAGGGGGCCCGAGATTTTTTAGATGTGGGGTGAAATATACATTAGGGGCGTAATGGTAAACGAAATAGAGGAGGGGGCCCGTAAAAGTCATTTGTGACGGACCTCAAACATTTCTGTACACGCCCCTGGCCTGGTATTTACTGGTTGCGGCAGATTCAATTAAATGCTGTCAGTTGGGAATCGATTTCATTAGTCTAATGTAATTTATCGCTATACGAGTATTTTTATCTCAGAATCGCATCGGGAAATCAAATGTGGACTACGATAAACTGAATCTGAAACAGGACAAAATTTCAACTTAGAAGGGCGAGTTCCTGAACATAAGCGAGTTTAGGCCTGAGTTCCAGGGGGCGGGGGGGGGGGGGGGGCAAGATTTTTCTTTCTTTCTTTCTTTCTTTCTTTTTTTGAGCAATATTAGTTGTAATCAGGGCCAGACTTAGACTTAACGGGGTCCCAGGGTTGCCAACCTTGGAGAACCAATTTGAGGAGCATCTGTGCTGATTTTGAGGAGCAATTTAAAATTTTGTGGAGCAGTTCGGAATTTCGAATGAAAATCAAATAATTTAACTAAAACCACTCATCTGATTTTTTTAGAGCTCTAATAATAATTTTAAGCACTAGTATGAAAATAATTATTTCTAAATTAATAAAACAGCTTTATACACAATTTCAATCTTTGAGTATAAGCATATTTAATTTCCCATATTTACATGTTTATTATGATGAAATAGCAAAATATATGCTGGAAAACTTCGGCAGGGAAATGCGGAGCAAAATAACTTCTTTGCGGAGCCGCGGAGTTTCGCAATTTTTGCACAGCAACTCCGCAAAATGAGGAGCAGTTGGCAACCCTGGGTCCCTATGGTAATTCGGTTATGAAGGTCCTTTTGCAGTCCTAAAATCACGATAATATTAAGTTTACAATTGAGGACTTTGATGCAGGAACGAGTTAAGTCCAAATTTTTCCTTTTTTAAAAATTCATTTTTGCGTGTGGAGAATTGGTTGTTCCGATTGGTGCAACAACGGATCACAAATGTAAGATTAGACCTCTGCTTTGTAGTAAATAATGTGGGAAAGATATTAACCTTTCGATCGAACACTAATCCTTATATATTATTTCTGTAGCCTGTTTTTGCGCCTGGTTTCTATGCCAGATTTTCCACAATTCTTGATCGATTTCTTTGATTTACACCTTATTTTAAAGCTTATCGTGCTGGCTACTGACGAAAAATAGACCCACGGTCTAAAAATTGTTTTTTCTGCCGAAAAAACCTGTTTTAAAGAACCAGAATGAGGTTTTCGGTCAAATTTATAACTTTAACTTGCACCGTAACTAGCAGAGCTGAATAGCTTGATCGGCAGAGCGTTAGACTGGTAACCAGGAGAATGCGTGTTCGGGCCCATGTCCGGACAATCTGCATCAAAAAAATTAGAGAAATATCGCGCATTACATGAACACGTAATAACATACATGAGGGAATAGATGAGATGGAAACGTTCCTTGCTGTTATGGAAATTTGATGCAACATGGAGCTCAATTGATTCTTAATTGTAAGGCTTTTTTTTTTTTTTTGATTTATAAAGTTTTGGCTCCGGTAAGAAAATTAAAACATAATGTAAATGAAAATATAAGTATTAGGTTTAAGATTTCAGACTACAATGGAATTGTTTTTTGTTCGGAAAAAAAATAAATAAATCGTATATTGAAATATAGATTCTTCTAATAAGTTTTTGACTTTTTTTACAAATAAAAAAAAAATACTACTTCAATTTGAAGGGTAAAATATAAATTTTTTCTTCTTTTTGCAAAAAAAAAAAAAAAAAACAAAACAAATAGCTTATCACATTTTTACTACATTCGAAAAGCTACGCTTAAAAAAGAGCATTGTTCAATTTATTTTGTATTTTAACCGTGCTGGTTAATGATGAACACGTGCTGCCATCTAAGTCATTACGGTTGAAGCAAACCTGCGGTAACAAATTGTAAAAAATTTCAAGAATAAAAAAAATTCTCTTCAATATCTTATCTTATATATTATTCCCCTCTCATTTTAAAACTTATCAGGCTGGCTAATGACGAAAAATAGACCTACGGTCGAAAAATCAAGTTTTCGGAAACGCCCCTTGCTGTTTCAAAACCTTGATGCAGCCTGTAGTTCTTATGCATTTTTTTTTCTAAGCAAAGTTCTAATACAGTTTTCCAATTTTTTACGTCGCTTTCGGAAAAAAAAAAAGGCCTGTGTGTGTGTGTGTGTTTATATTTTAATAAAGCTTAAAAGCACTGGACTTAGTTGTTCGGTTAAATTGATAAGTTTTTTTCGGTAGAGCGTTCGACTATAAACTATCTGAACTTCGGTCAAGCTTAGGCTGTCCGACATAATATCAAATTTACATTAGTATTACGCATTACATGTACTCATAACATACACACGTAATAAAATAAATGCAGTGAGAATGCTACTTGGTGTTTCGACTCCTTTATGCAGGCTACAGTTATCATTCAGATTATACTGTTAATCGAAGGGTGTTCTTCCTCTTTTTTAAAGCTCTGACTCTGTCCAGACCACTAAGCATAATGTAAGCATAAAAAAAAAAAGTATTAGATTTACCTCAAGGGAATCCTTTTTGTGGAGAAAAACATTTTCATTGTATGCTGAAATGTAGACTTTTCTAATAGTAGTGTTCGACCTTTTGTACAAATGAAAAAATACTACGCCAAATTGAAACTACGAGTTTCACCCATTAAAGCTTTAATTTTTTATTCGCGCGAATACGATATAAAACATTAAAATTATTATCAACTTCTTTAGTAAGAAATCATTTTCTACTCTTCTGCTTTCTGTTGAAAAAAAAAAAAAAAACATTTTGTCTACGTTCGAAAAATTACACTTAATTACGGACTCAGTTCAACTGGTTTTCGTTTTGAATTTTAAGTGTTCGATTAAAAGAGAAACATGTGCGGGCATTTAAGCCGTAACGGTTAGAGCAACCTTCCATGTGAAATAGTTCAATATTCAAAGATAAAAACACTTATTTCCAATCTAATTTATTACTTCTTTAGAATGTTTGTTTCAATCGCTACGTGAGATCTTCGTCATTCTTTAATCAAATTCCATGCTTTACGAATAATTTTAAATCGTATCATGTTGGTTAATGACAAAACATAGAAGCATGATCTTATTATTATTATTATTATTATTTTTTTGGCCAAATGCTTTTTTGCTGTTTTTTACTACGCATTCCTTCAATGAATAACTTTCGAAAAGGAAGGCGCAATTTCTAGGTTTGTTGGGGTGTCGGGCTGTTAATCAGAATGACGCCAATTCGAATCCATGCCAATTAATATCTCTTTAATGTTTTTTTTCCCGTCAGATGCTCACATGGGCAGGACTGTATTTGCCACAACCTGTTTTTCTTACATGCACAATTATTGCTTTTTCACGAGTCACTACTAAGCCACACTTTTAATGATATTTATGTTTGCATTGAAAATACGTACAACCAAAAGGGGAGCGATGATCAAATTATCACATCGTTGTATTTAACGAGGTTTTGTTACTGATGTCTTTAAATTACATGCCTTCTCTTCTGCGCTTACTTTTTTTCGGTTCTTCTTCATAATGTTCTTTCTTTGACATTTTTAAAGAGCGAAATGCCTTATGAAACGATTCGAAGCACAGTGCGGAGTCCCGCACGGGTCGACTAGTCCTTATATATTATTTCTGTAGCTTGTTTTTGGTTTCTACGCGAGATCTTTCTCAATTCTTGATCGATTTCTTTGATTTACATCTTATTTTATAGCTTATTGTGCAAGCTACTGACGAAAAATAGACCCACGGTCTAAAAATTGTTTTTTTCTGTCAAAAAACCTGTTTTAAAAAACCAGAATGAGGTTTTCAGTTAAATTTATAACTTTAATTTGCCTTGTGATCGGCAGAGCGTTCGACTGGTAACCAGGAGAATGAGTGTTCGGGCCCATGTCCGGACAATCTGCAGCAAAAAATTAGAGAAATATCGCGCATTACATGAACACTGAATAACAATGAATATCAAACATGAGAGAATAGATGAGATGGATACGCTCCTCGCTGTTATGAAAACTTGATGCAACATAGAGCTACATTGATCCGTAATTGTAAGGAATTTTTTTTAAAACTTTGGCTCCGGTAAGAAAATTAAAGCATAATGTAAGCGAAAATATAAGTATCAGGTTCAAGATTTCAGACAACAATGGAATTGTTTTTTGTTCAGAAAAAATAAATAAATCGCATAGTGAAATGTAGATTCTTCTAATGAGTTTTTGACTCTTTGTACAAATAAAAAAAATTACTACCTCAATTTGAAGGGTAAAATATATAAATTTTCTTCTTTTTGCAAAAAAAAAAAAAAAAAAAAAAATCTTATCACATTTTTACTACATTCGAAAAGCTACGCTTAAAAAAGAACTTAGTTAAAATTATTTTGTATTTTAACCATGCTGTTCAATGATGAACACGTGCTGCCATTTAAGCCATAACGGTTCAAGCAGCCCGTGATAACAAATTGTAAAAATTTTCAAAAATAAAAACACTTCTCTTCAATATCTTTATCTTATATATTATTTCTGTGGATTATTTTTCTGTCAGTATGCGAGATCTTTTTTATCTCATGAAGAAATTCCCCCCTCATTTTAAAACTTATCATGCCGGATAATGTCGGAAAATAGACTTACGGTTTAAAAATCAAGTTTTCGGAAGCGCCCTTTGCTGTTGCAAAACCTTGATGCAAACTGTAGTTCTTATGCATTTTTTTAAAGCAAAGTTCTAATACAATTTTCTATTTTTTTTTACGTCGCTTTCGGCAAGAGAAAAATTTTATAAAATAAATGCAGTGGAATGCTACTTGGTGTTTCGACTCCTTTATGCAGGCTACAGTTATCATTCAGATAAGTTTACTGTTAATCAAAGAGTGTTCTTCCTTTTTTTTAAGCTTTGACTCCTTCCAAACCACTAAGCATAATGTAAACATAAAAAAAGTATTGGATTTACCTCAAGGGTAGATTTGTATTTTTGTGCAGAAAAACATTTTCATTGTATGCTGAAATGTAGATTTTTTTAATAGCAGTGTTCGACCTTTTGTACAAATGAAAAAAATACTACGCCAAATTGAAACTAAGAGTTTCACCCAGTAAACCTTCAATTATTTATTCAAATACGATAGAAAACATTAAAATTATTATCAACTTCATTAGTGAGAAATCATTTTCTACTCCTTTGCTTTCGGCTGAAAAAAAATACGTTTTGTCTACGTTCGAAAAATTACACTTAAAAAACGGAATTAGTTCAACTGATTTTGGTTTTGAATTTTACGTGTTCGATTAAAAAAAAAAAAAAAAAAACAAAACATGTACGGGCATTTAAGCCGTAACGGTTATAGCAGCCTGCTATGGGAAATTGTTCAATATTCAAAAATAAAAATACTTATTTTCAATCGAATTTATTACTTCTCTAGAATGTTTGTTTCAATCGCTACGTGAGATCTTCTTCATTCTTTAATCAAAGTCCATGTTTTACGAATAGCTTTAAATCGTATCATGCTGGCAATGACAAAACATAGACGCATGATCTTTTTTTTTTTTTTTTCCCGGCAAAAAGCTTTTTTTGCTGTTTTTTATTACGCATCTCTTCAATGAATAGCATTCGAAAAGGAAGGCGCAATTTCTAGGTTTGTTAAAGTGTCGTGCTGTTAATCAGAATGGCGTGAGATGCTCACATGGGCAGGACTGTATTTGCCACAACCTATGTTTTCTCATGCAAAATTACTGCTTTTCATGAGTCACTCTGCCACATTTTTAATGGTATTTATGTTTGTATTGAAAATACGTACAACCAAAAGGTGAGCGTTGATCACCTTTTGGTTCTGTTGTGCGCTTACTTTTTCCCGTTTACTTTTTTCGGTTCTTCTTCATAATGTTCTTTCTTTGAAATTTTTAAAAAGCGAAATGCCTTATGAAACGATTCGAAGCACAGTGCGGAGTTCCGCACGGGTCGACTAGTGTTATTTATTGGTCTTACCAAAAATGAGTGAGTCTGGATTTACCTGGTTCTTGGTTTTTGCATCAAGGTCCAAGAAGGAAATTGTGTATTACAGATTTTAGGTGGTCCGGGACACATTTTGAAAAAAAAAATGGTATTAAACAATTTAGAGTTTTGAAATTTTTTGCACTGATTCACCATCAGTTTTATTTGCAAAATCATAACATAAATGTTTAAAAAAAATATTTAAATTTAGTTATTGTTTTCTAAAAGAATGGGGTTGCTTTAAATTGCTAAAACTCAAAATATTCTTTTTCAATTTTCAATTTTTTTTCAAAAAACTACGCACAAATATCTAAGTTTTAATTTTTATTCGACGATTTAAAAAATATTTATTCAATAAAAATAGAAAATATTTGAAGAAAAATTTCGAAAAAGTCAAAGATAATTTTTTTTAAAAAACATCATATTTTTTGAAGTACAGTCGGATCCCGCTACAACGCGATCCGACTTACGCGAAATGGCTACAACGCGAGTTTTTCCTGAGTAATGATTTTTTTTTTTTTTGCTGACGCAAATTCCACGACTGCAGCGCGAAAATTTTTGGAAAAGAATCGCGGAGTGTTAATTTGGGCTTCATTGACACTAAATATTGGTTTCGTAAATGGACTTTCATCCCTTTGGAATCACTGAAACAGGAAGTTCACTCACTGTACTAGTCTAAACATCGCTTTGCTTTCAATTATACAAATATCCACTTAGTATTTTTCATTCAGTTTTTTTCACTCTACATATGAAAGTTTATAAAATTGAATGGCACTCAAACGTTTTCTTCCAACTAAAGTTTCCAAAGATGGAAAGAGAAAGAGAAAGTTTTAGACGATTAAAAAAAAGGTCAAAATTCTGGACATGCTTGAACACTTAAAAAGTGCGTCAAAAGTAGCGCGAAAATTAGGCATGAGTGAATCTTCAATTCGGATAATTAAAAATCAAGAAAAGGAAATCCGTAAAAGTTATAAATTAAGTTTTAATACTGAAGGTCGCATAGTGTCGAAGCAAAATACTAACATCATGAAAATGGAAGCTGCTCTTGCACTGTGGATTAAAGGGGCTAGAAAGAGGGGTGTTCCGTTCTTTGTAAAATATACTGTAATTTACAGTTAATAAATGGTTTGAAACAATATGAGGGGTAAAATTAGGTATGCTTAAAAAAAAATTACTAAACATACTTTGTTCCACAATGCGAAATTCCGACTTACGCGAGGTGTCTTGGAACGCATCCCTCGCGTAAGTCGGGACTCGACTGTAATGGTTTTTTTTTTCAAATTCACCGTATAAAAATTAAAGTAAACTGTTTGAAAAAGATATGCTCCAAATTTTATTACTTTATCTTTATCAGTTCTTGACTTATAAAGAGTTTGAATGCGAAAAATCGGGAAAAATTGCATTATGGAGAGAAACGCGTTTGAAGTTTTAAAGTTAAATATAATATTAGTTAAAAGAAGGCAACAAAAATAATTATATTTTTCGTTCTAATTAGGATAGAAACAAGATTCAAACGTCCTTTTAAGCAGAAAAAGACGGAGAAGATTTTTAAATGATTAAAAAAAAAAAAAAAAAAAAAGAAAAGAAAAAGAAAAAAGAAAAGAAAAAAAAAATGCAAAATTTGACACATTTTGTTTCCCGGACACCCTTAAATATCGAAAAATTGCCAGACAAAGTCTTCGAACCTTAAGCATTCCCTTAAAGTCACTAAAGATAGCTTAGAATTTGACTGATAGAAATTTTCATGGCAGAGCTTCGTAACCCTTTTATTTGCATTATAGCCAAAAATTGATTTCAGTTTTAGAAAAAAATGCCCTGAGAGAACTAGTGTTTCCTCCAGACCAAAAAAAGGGGGCACTGCGCTTTCAAACAAAAGGGATAAAAGGGTAGAGAAGTTTTGTTGAATAAAAAAGGTGCTTCTATTACTTTTTGGTATACTAGGTACATACAAAGTTCAAGTGTTTTCGATAGTAATTATTTTTAAAATATTAAAGCTTTTTGATGTTTAGTTTTAAACGTAACGCAAAAAACATTCAGATATATTCTAATCAGATTCATAAATGATTGAAACGAATTGCATAAATGATTGAAACGAAAGAATGACGTTTCAAGGACAGGGGTCGAAGGTTAGCTTAAAAGCGGGAGGACACGGCGTCCTTCTAAAAAATCTTGGGGGAAACCATTCTCTTTCCCTTTCAATGTTTCCAAACATATTATAATATTATATTTTTAAAATTTCAATGTCGGAAAATTTCGAAGGAGAGTCGCCAGATTCCCTATAGTAACGAAATGTAGTTTAAAATTGGGTTAAGTGTACTTCAGTTTTTAAATGCTTCTAAATGAGATCACTGACCCTCCTATTCTCTCAAACGTGACCAAAGTTAGTTTTGCGTTTTTTAATATATAGTTCCAACTCTAAACGTTTTTGTAGAGAGCTCCCTATGCTGTTCCATTAATTTTACTATGGGTAGCATAAAATTGCATTTCTAAAACTTCCCATTTCGGAGAATTTCTGGGAAGAGCCCCCGACATTATATTGTAAACAAAGATAGACTAAAATGGATTTCAATTTTGAAAAAAAAAAAAGTTAAGAAAACAAAATTATGGGGGAACCCCTTGTTTTCCCTCTCTTTTAACGCTACCGAAAATTGTAAAATTGCGTTTTTTGACATCAACTTTGAAATTATCGCTTGGAAGGGAACTAGAACCCCGTGTCCCGATTCTTTTCTTAGGCCTATATAGATCAAACAATTTCCTGGGGGGGGGGGGGATTTTCCTGGTTCCTCATCTCTCTCCTCGTGTCCTTCCTATGTTGTCAGAAGCCTAAAGATGTGCCTTTTCAGGCTTATAGCAATAAGTATCCTCTCAAGGCACATAAAAAATGCGTCAGTGTTAGCTCTATTTTACGTTTCAGAATTTTCTATTTTAGAGTTTAATGTCTTTGCTCGACTAATGTACAGAAGTGGGCCAAAATATTCTTTTGCCGACTGGGCCAAAGTCAGCCAGTCTGCCCCTGTATATATATATATATATATATATATATATATATATATATATATATATATATATATATATATATATATATATATATATATATATATATATATATATATATCTTTTTTGACCAGTCTACGTACCCTCTTACTTCTTTTTGTATGGTAAAGGAAGTATTGTTTAGGTATGTTTTAGGATTATATCACGACTCTAATGCTCGTATTCGATAGTTTTTCTAACACTGTCATACCAACGTGTCCATGATTGGAAAAACACAAAATGGAAATGAGTTCCCTTGTAGCACAATCGGTTGGGAGATGATTAGTTAACGTGGAGCTTATGGTTGGCCAGCGGTTGGCAATGCCGGCATTGGCAACCGTTAACCAACCAACTATTTGCCAACGAAGGGTCAATGATCTGCTACAGTGCCTAACAATTTTCCAACGATGGCGCATCGAAAATATTCTCGGTTGGCCCAACGATGCCCAGAAACTGTAGAGCCATCGTTGGCTCGTCGTTCGTTGCCAACCCACCGTTCCCCACTTGTTTCTACCGTCAGCCACCGTTGGCCAACCATCTTCCAACCGATTGTGCTACTAGGTTAGGTACCCCCTTTTTTGTAACTTTTTAAATTTCAAAATCCTTTTGCTTACATAAAAAGCACTTCAGTTTCATTTTTAGCATTTTTCAAACAAATAACATTCCCTGTCTAGATTTGGTTAAAAACCTTTTTTGTGTGACAATTTGCTGATTGTAATTTCACACAAGAGAGCAAAAAAGGATAAAACATACCCACAACCTAAAAGTAACAATATCTCTACAAAATCTCCTGATGATAAGGAAAGCTTAGGCTGTGGCTCAATATAAATGTTCTGGATTGTTTTTCGAAAAAGGAAATCACTTGCTGATTTTTGATAAAACCCTCCGGAACGTACTTTAGACACGAATTCATTCAATTGGCGGATACAAGAGAAGTTTTTAGCTACTGCTACACTAATAGGGCTAATATGAAAAGCGTCATCAGATATTAAGACACTCTTAGGATGAAACTGTTCGAGCAGCCGAGCATTTGTAATCACGGCTGATTTACCCGAAAATATTTTTCTTTTGACTTCTTGGAGCGTATGTTCAATGAACCAATCATTCCTTTCAATTGCTGTGCCAATAGCTTTTACAGAATCATCCCCACTAGCACGCAAGTGTTCCAACATAATTGTGCCTTGTGGGGCATAGCATTTATAAGTTCCTCTTTGGATAGCTTTTGCAAGCTCTGAAATATGACGAACACCAGTTTCTCGAGACGGTATGGTAAGCTTGGTTAATATCACAGTGGTGTAGCTGAAGGACAAGATCATGAACGTGATAGCTAGTGATAAATGAAAAATTCGACCACTTGATTTTTGAATCTTGCATGGAGCATGACCCAATGGTACCATTCGAGTAACATTTAGGACAGTCTTGTATAACGAGAAAGTATCATTAAAAAATTTCCATGCAACAACGCATACTGCTATAACTGTTAATAAAATACTTAACCAGATGGCTATGGAAAATGGTTGTAGGATAGAAATCACTCTTGGTAGGACTTCAGGTGCTCTAGTTACGAAGTAATGACCTTGCATATTATAGGGAATGCTGAAGTCGACAACGGTTGATCTCAATTCTGTCGCTGCTATTAACGACACTGCAATATCAGCGTCATTACGGTACACGTGGCCAATGAGTCCGGTCCAGCTTCCATTTTGAAGTCTCCTTCCCCATTCACCGTCACCATTAATGATTAATTTGTGTCTTGGTGCAAAGAAGTGTAGTAAAATACTTAAGAGTCCGGCTTCGTATCCGCCTGTAATTTGTACTTCTGGGATTGTTCCATTGACTTCTAGTACATCACTTACTGGATTAATCACAATCCTTAAATGTTTGTTGCAAATCATGTTAGAGTTTGAAACTAACCGCTTGAATGAAATAGATTTACTAAATGAATGTAGTCAACAGTTTGACTGTAGATCCTTCGCAGCATTTCACGTCCTTTTACTTTAGTATATGTATATTCAGCTTCTCTATAATTTAAATAGGTATTTAATTAGATTTCACTTGTTAGTTTGAAGATATGAAGTCAGAAAATTAGTTTATTGTTATGCTTTTCTAGGCATAAAAATTACTCTTTTAACTACCGATTGACTGTCAGGAATACGCCAAATTTAGAATACTTCTTGAACAACCTGCTATCATTTTAAAGATATCTCCTTTACGTTTCCTGTTGCAAAGCCTTCTAAAGTTTATATTTTCATCAAAATGTTACGAACTAAACATGACAGCGCAGATAAATCAGATTTTTGTTTCTTGATCTTCATGGCATCATTTACATTTTTAATGAAACAACGAAAACCAATGCAAATTTTGGTATCCTTTTGCTTCTCTTCTATCCACAAAACTTTATTATTAGTTTCATTGCAATCTTAAAAATCACGCGTCAAAACGCTTTGCATATTCTTCTATGCAGTACAACATTTATAAGAAAAAACTGTCAGTTGTTTATAAAATTTTAATCACGTTGGCTTTGAAGCTTATATTATTGAAGAGATTACTCATGAACTCTACTACTTGAACGTTCTATTTTTTCTTACCTGGTTTTTTATTTTATTTTTTAGAAATTCATGGGTACTAAATGTATACTATGCAACAGATTTTTGAGAGCATATTTCAGCCTCCTATTAAGATATTTTTCAGTATTTATTACTCTAAAGATATTAATAATTCACTTAATTCACTTATTGTTTCAATACGTCTGAAATATACTTTTATCCCTTAATGTAAAAAAAATTCTCAAAAAGGTGCTATTTGAATGTAAATAGCTTTATTATGTTAAGCATTTCAGAAGAAAACTCACTGTATCTATTATCTGTGGTATAGTTGTAACAACGAAAGCATTTTAGTGCATTATTTTGTATGTAATGACCATCCGCCATCTATTGTTAAGAATCTTCAAAGCTCAATTACAATTTAGTATTATTTATGAGTTTTCTTTGAAGCACATCTGTTTGTAAACCGTTAGTGAGAAGTAGGATTATTTTACGTACTATTAACGAAATTCAAAATTGCAAGTAATGCTAAAACTAATGGCGAAATGGCGTGTTTAGAAAGTTGTTTCTCGTGACAATGAAGACATTAAACTCAATTTGCAAACTGAAGACTATACATTTTTCTATAATCCTACTAATGATTGTATCAACAACTTCGACAGAGAAAAAATAAATTAAACAATGTCCTCCTTCTCCGAGTTAGTTAGAACAAGCTGTTTTCTTCTTTCTTTTCATGGTATCATAAGCTAAGTTAATATTACAGTAATGTAGCTAAAAGACAATATCATGAATGTAGTGGCTAGTGTGAAAGTAATTTGTCCTCTGAGTTTATGAATATTGAACGGAACGTAGCCTAGAAGACTCATTTCAACAACATTTACTGCTATCTGGTCGAGCGAAACATAAAACAATTCCATCAGGAATAACTAAAACTTCTCATAACCAGATGGTTATGAGAAGTGGCTGCAGGGTAGAAACCACTCTTGATTAGAGTTTAGGTGCTCTGTTTACAAAATAGTGACCCCGCCCATCATTGGGAGTGTTAAAATCAATAGCAGTTGACTTCTTTTTGTCGCTGATATTAATGACATGGCAATATCGGCTTCATTTCGTTGACATGGCCAACGAGTCTTGTCCAGCTTCCATTTTGAAGTTTCCTGCCTTATTTATCGTCAGCGTTGATGAGCAATTTGCCTTGGTGCCAAGAAATGTTGTAAAATATTCAGTAGTGCCGCTTCGTATCTGCCTAATTCGCACTTTGGGATTGTTTTTATTAAATTCTAGATCATCACTTCTAGGATTAATAGCAATCCGTAAATATCTGCTGTAAACCATGTTGCTGCTGAAACTATTGAAATGTGATATGTTTACCTTAACAAAGCGCAGTCAAGTTACCTATTGTGCAAAACCCGTCAGCTCCATTGATGAATTTCTGAAACAGACTAATTCTGATAAGTTTTCAGAAACAGACTAATGAATACCTGTCTGATAAGTTTTTCGAAACAGACTAAATATTACCTGTCGGGTAAGCTTCCGTAACAGAATAAATAATGCCGCCTGTCTTATACTTTTTCTGAAACATACCAAACATATCTGTTTGATTGTTCGGTGCTGGCTAAAAAAGCACGTATAAACGAGTCTTTTGCTTATAATGTATTTGGTACACAATTTCTAGTTTGAAATGGGTTTACTCCTTCTTTTTCCCCTAGAACGAATTCGATGAAATTCGCAACTTTGGCAAGCTTAAAATGCATTGAAAATTCGTTTATGTTTAATTTATTTATATGTGTTAAGAACGTATTGGTTCAGAAATGTTTAATAAACCCAGGCCGTCGATGAAAAAAATACCAGAGAAGTTTTTGCTGAACTTTGTGTATTTTTTTGGTCCTGATGGCAGGAAAAATTGAACAATTTTCATCACGTCAAGTTTCCTTGAAAAAATCTATTTTACGTGAAGTTTCATGTACTATTATCGTATTTTTTTTATTCGGCGTTGAATTTGTCCCCCTCCTCTCTGAACATTTCTCTTTACATTGCAGCCTTTCAAAAAGCTCTGAATTGTTGAGCTCTATATTGAAAGAAAAAAACTTATTAGTCAAAAGACCTCTTTTTTTTTGACACAGGAATTGAGGAAGGGACTTTGTGCTAAGTACTTGGGAATTGAGGAGAACTTGTCCAGTCTATTGTTCTGATGCTCCCAGATTGATGAGCAAATTTAATGTGTTCTAGAAAACGATGAATAGAGAATTTCTAGAGATTCATCAAAAAGGAGAATGTAAGCAATCCGTCTTTATGTCTGTACATTAGAAAAAAAAAATCGTTATGAAAACGGGGCTCTCGTCCTCAGCAACATGAAATATGCTGACAACGGTTGGACCATTTAATTAAAAGTTATCTCCATACTCTGTGTTTCTTGATCAACAAGGAGGGCATACAAAGTACCCATGTAATCATTTGTAAATAGGTCAGTTCTGATTAGGTTCAACAGTATGTCAAAAAAGTTTGACTAAAAAGGCAAAATCTTATGTCATGTCCAAAAATTTGATTCGGAACACCCAAGTTGACCAAAAGAGTACTATTGTTACCGCTTCTACATATAAAATTTGGTGTAATGAAGCAGTTTTCTGAGGCTATACCAAAACGTGACGGTTGTTCCAAATGTGCAAAAAATATCCAGGTTTATCCGATGT